>NW_003303745.1:721669-724021 GCF_000142945.1 Phytophthora infestans T30-4
TTCACGGTCACTGCGTTTAGTTTCCGATAATCGATGCAGAATCTAATGCCACCACCAGGCTTCCGTATCATCAGCACAGGACTGGCCCACGGGATTGTCGAAGGTCTGATAAGTCCGAGATCCTGGTACGCTTGGATTTCGGCTTCCATGACGTCCCCTTCGGTTTTCGACACTCTGTACGGAGGCTGTTTACTAGGCGCGTGTTCTCCGGTGTCGATCCTGAATCGTAACAGATCCGTCCTCCCCGCCTTCCTAGAAGTTTCAACGAATAAGTCCCTCAGGTCCTTCAACATCTTCGCAAAGAGGCTTATTTGTTCTGCTCCGAGATAAGAGTCTTCAAAATCCGCTTCAAAGTCGTCTCTCTCGCTGTCGTCCATGGCGGCACTCATCTCGGCCTCGATCGCTCCAACTTCGGCCGTCACGTTCTCGTTCACCGTACTCAGCGCAGCGCTTATGTTCCGCGTCGTTCCATCCGGCTTAGAAACTCTTGTCGCGAACGCCGACTTGGGAACGATGGTTACAGCAACGACGTACGCGCCAGACTTGATCTCTACCGCTTTCGCGAAAGCATTACCAACCTCGACCAACACCGTTCCATCCGTCACGGTACACAACGTCCTCGCGACTCTCAAAGACTCGCCAGTTCCGGAAACGCCCTCAACCAACACAACTGAGTTATCCTTTATTGTTCCGCGAAAGCTCGATCTCACTAAGGCCTGACGTCCGGGTTCCAAACGCATCGTCGACGAGATCGTAGCCGCGTAGGTTTCTTCCACTCTTGTCGCACCAAACGGGATCATGTCTCCCGTCCCCTTTAGTGTCATCGACTGCTCTTCGAGGTCAATCACCGCGCGGGACGCCCTTATCGAGTCCGTTCCGATAATTGCGTCTACAAACATACGATCGGTCACGACTAAAGGAAGAGTTTTCTCCCGCGTCCCAAGCGTAACTGGCAAGTCGATAATGCCACTAACGCGAATCTTGTAGCCCGAGACACTATCCAAGCTCCCTGTATAAGGTCTAAGAGGATCGGAGGCTCGACCGAGACGTTTCAGCCGATAAGACTGGCGACTGCACCAGTGTCTGCTAGCATTTCGGACGGGCAGCAGTCGATGTAGTCGTCCGACAGCGCTTGCACACCCTAACGCTGCAGATGACACGCTTGCCATCAGGCACGACACCTCCACCGTCGATGTGTGTGAAGACATCACCGCCGCTTACTCCGCGCAGTCCAGGGCTTCTTCGAGGCTTAGGAGCTCGTCTCACGTTTAGGAAATAGACCTCGGGCTTTTCTTCTCCTATTTTGGGATCTCCGTCCTCGATATTCACACCGAAATTTACCCTCTTCCTAGAACTTGTCCCAACGGTCGCAACCACTATTTTCGAGGTCTTGTCTCGTCTATCGCACAACTTGTCGTGAATAAAGATGCTTTCGTTCCGAAATAGGCTCGCGCCCAGGCCAACGCACGATCTTGGAGCGTCTCAGTCAGCGTTCCACCCACTTCAACGAGGTATTCTCGGAGCGAGTCCTCGTCCAATAAAGTTCTGTCCTCTATATCGTGCAATGGTGGGATGTCGTCTTCAGCATCACCGTTCCCGTCGCTCTCAGATACGTCGAATTGACGATCCTTCGTAGCGCTCTGCTCTTGTTTGAGGATTTCGAACACTCGGCTACGAATTATGGAACGCCATCGAAATGGCAACGTTCCCGCCTCCTCCGCAGGGAGTTCCGTGTTTGGCACGACGTCCTCTTCGAGTCTATCCCAAACGTTCCGTATGAACTCGTCCTCCAGCGCGTCCCCGGACAACCCCGCTGAAACCTTACGCTCGTCCTCGCCCGTCGTAACAGATCCAACGACAGTCGTCGACTTATCTTCCGTTCCTCCGACATCCTTGAAGTCCCGATTTGCACGCTTCACTTCAGTCGACCTGAGCATACCAGTCCAGCCAATACTCTGGCGCTCCGAGATCTCCAGATGAGACCTCCCGGGTTCGTTCCAACACGTCTTCTGGTATTCCGAGCTCTGCACTCATTTCCGCGAGTATCGGCTTCCCTTGTTCATCCACGTTCCGCTTGGCACGTAGCAGAACCTCTTCTTCGCTCATCGGGAACAATCGCTCTTCCGGTTCCTTTTGTACCCTCGGGTTCATTCTTCACTACCTGGTCGCCACCGTGCTCGAGCATGTCCAGCTCCTCGTCGGTAAGCAGGCGCTCGTAATGCTGCGTCGAATCCTTCCCCTTAGTACGTTCTTCGTCTTCCTCGGCCTTCTGAGCTTCTGTCCTTTCTTGACCTGCGCTCACTTGTCCAGTGACTGTCGAGAACTGACTTGACCTGGCGCCAGATGCGTCCT
>NW_003303745.1:725899-752500 GCF_000142945.1 Phytophthora infestans T30-4
TTCCTCAACAGCTTCCACTTGCGCTTCGTCTTCTTCGGAAGTTGACGGAACCAATGAATGGCTCCGTCCCGGAGACTTAGCTCAAACGAAATGCATAATTTATCTCGGGGTCATGGGTCCTTGGAACCCCATCATTGAAGACGTCACTGGTCGGGCAAGGTACGTGGCACGTGTCCCGTAACTTAAGGTCTTGGTGACGCCACAGGCGTTCCGTTTGTCATCCCAGCCCTCTGTAGCAATTGGGCGAGACCGTTTATGATGAGAGTCTGTAGGGCTGGGTCCGTCGTCGGCGTTCCACTTCCTCTCGTTGGTGTTCTCATCGATTGAACAGGCGTCGCTCCTCGACTTGCACCAGGTACGTACGCTCGCGTTGATGTCCCAGCTGCAACGGGTGCATTATCTGGGTCACAGCGGCTTCCTTGTTGGCCCGGTACGCTGTTGCTGGGTCGGCCGTACGCCGACGGGACCGTTGGCACGTCTCTTCCAGCGTTGACCACCGGTTGTAACGAGGGCCGAGCTCGATCCAAGGCGAAACCCACCTCGTGGCGACCTCCCGAGACCATCTCCGTAGAGTCCAAGAGCGCACCCGTCGTCGTCCTCGCAGGAGTCGCTCCTTCACTGGGCGCCGGTTGGCGTGCCCACTGCTCAAGGACCGTGTTAGACATCTGCCCACCAAGAGGCGTCCCAGACACCGACTCGACCGTCCTTCTCGTTCCTGGAGACGGAGACGCAACGTCGAACATGTCCTCGCCTTCCACGTGGACCGCTCGGGTCTCGTACCCTCCCGTCTCGGGATCAGCTCGCTGCGGCGTGCCACGTTCCTCGCCATCTCCCTGGCGTTCCCTTCCTTGAGGTCTCTGCGGCGTGCCGCCGCCAGCAGCTATCTCAGCGTGCACTTCCTCTTCCTCCTCGAGGGCCCCCACCGGCTTGGTTTCCAACGGAGGAGCCCATCCCCATTCCCCTACCCCTCCACTGGCTCGAAGTCCTTCGCCGGATCATCCATGAGCGCTCATCCTTTTTCTACTTATTTCTCCTTCTTCCTTGACACTCCGTTGCCAAGGCTTCTTCTCGCGCTTGTACTCCTACGATATTCGGCTAGAAGATACTCTGCTTCTCCACCAAATTGTCGCGGTCTTCCTGTAATCGGGGTCGTGTATCTTGGGCCGACGTAGGAGGTAGTAGTAAAAGCGACACTACTGGTATAGTAATGTAAAAGTTGATATATTCTTGGGTTGTTTGCTAGAAGGAAATCCACGACTGACCTCCTCATTTCACCTCGCTAAGCGTTTAAGAGCTCCTTACCTTTCAGCAGATCCCTCGTGTGTGGCGGTTCAGCTCTTATTCCCGCCACGACCAGCTGCTTCACGACTTCACACTTGGCACGTCATTCTCTTGGCCGCAGGTCCCGCTTGCTTGGACGTGGTCTGGAGAGTCTGGAGTGAGTAGATGTGACAGGTTTCACACAGCACCTTGCGCTAGAGGAAGTTATCTTCCGAGAGTATACAAACGCTCAGTGAACGGCAGTTCACAGGTCCCCTCTTTATTTAAAGAGAGCGAAGTGACCTAAATAAGGTAGATTGTAAACTGAATATATTTATAGGTAGGTTAAGTTTGGGCTTAATACAAACTATAAGTTACCTATAGAAATGCAATGTCGTTTGACCAATGGTTGGCTTTGAACGACCTTGGTACCCTGTACCAAATATCCCGGAGTATGACGTACCATACACCTGAAGTGTGAAGTGTCACACTTCATGTAACCAGGGTACACTTAGGGCTACGTACCCCGTTACATCCTCCCCCACTTAGGTTCGGTTTACCGACCAATTAGAATGAAGAGGTATTCGTCACAAACTCTCATTCTCAAAGTCGAAAACCATCGACTTGGCCGCGCGAGCGCGGCGGAGGCTCACTTCACAGTTAGAGCCTCGAGCAGCAACCTGTGCGCTCTTCGTCTAGGTCTCCAATTCGACCGGTACCATGCCTCGTGGCACTGCAAAGAGCGGTGCCAAGACACGCTCCAAGGCTGCTGCCGGTAAGGCGCAAGCCAAGAGCACTAAGCCTCACGGCAAAGGCTCTGCACTCAAGGAGGCTACTCAGGTGGCCTCCGAGGCGATCGGTTCCTCGCGTGACGCGGCTGTGGACAAGCGCGCAAGCAAGCGCCGCAGCCCGTCGCCCTCATCTTCAGACAATCGTCCGAACCCTCGGTTCGTGGAACATGAGTTCAACTCGGGCAGTGAGGACGGTGCCGAGTCCGAGAGCACGCACGATGCTCCTGCGGGCTCTGTGGGAGGGCACAGCCCAGTGCCCAGTGAGCACAAAGATGACAGCGTGCAGTCGCTCGCTAGTGATCAAGGTGATCACAGTCCCAGAACGTCTGTGCGCTCCGAGAGTCCGGCCGTCAATGCTAAGGACGCTCCTAAAGCCTGTGGCGATGAGGAAGAGAATCCTCGCAAACGTCTCTCGCTTGCCGAGGGTCTTGCGCGTGCTAAGGCCTCTAAAGCCGAAGGCGCCAAGCCCTCAAAGAAGCGTACATCCTCTAAGTCTTCACTCCGCGAGGAGAAGGAGAATCGACACTCCTATCAGAGTATCTTCGACTCCTCGGATGAAGAGGAGGAGAAGGAGGAAGAAGAGGAGGAGGAGGGTGCTATTGTTGAGCCCCGGGAGGTCTCGAATGACCTCGACCAGCAGCAGGAGGATTTCTAAGCTGCCCAGCGTGTGCGTGGGGGTTCGGTGGCGGCACCCGTCAACCGGGAGCTGCCATCAACTCAAGAGGGTATGGCCTCCCGAGGAGAGCTCTGGGACTGACCTCTTCTTAGAGGTTCTCGTCGCTTCTCGTGGCCTTGTGGGCGGCCACACTTCTAGGGGCATCTATGAACGAGCCCTTGTTCAGAAAGAACAGTTGTTCGTTGACAGCTTGGAGGCTGCTCGGTGTGTGCTTCTCGCGCCACACCGCATTCCCCTTAAGGACTTCACGACTTGTCGTAAGAAGCCCGAGACCCGGGGTGGTCTCTATCCTCTTTGGGGATACCCCTGGGTTATGCCCGAGAACTGTTCCACGTGGAGTTCTTGTTAGGACATGTTCTGGGCATGGGTGGGGACTCTTAAGTTCCCACCCACGGAGTTGCGGGAACTCCATGAAGATCAGCTGCTGTCCCGCATCCTGGACCAGTGTGATCTTCGTGTGAGGCTTGCACACTTTGATCAGCAAGCGCATGCTGCCAAGGGACATCCTCAAGCGCGCGGCTTTTAGCGCTCACGATGAGCGCGGGTACGGAATGTATTCATCGTCCGTACCCCATTCGGGCAAGAAGCCCCGGACTACTTATGAAGCTTCCACCGCTTCTGTTCCCAGATTGCGACAGCCTTCGGGCAGTCAATCAGGAGCCGTCCAATCGGCTCCCACGAGTTCTCGGAGTGGGCATGCCTCCACTTCACGAGGAGCTGTTGCTTACCGCGACGCCGTTGCACCTGGAGAATCCGCTCCACGTGGAAGTGGACCTCTCCATTCCGGTCAAGCAAGGGCGGAGGTGCCCTCGTACGTGTACGAGTACTCGGCGCCTCCCGAAAGCCACTCTCGTCCGAGTGCTCCGACTGCGGGTCCGACACAGGGCCCTGAGGTTGACCGCCTCCGTCAACGTGTCCTCGTGCTTGAGATTGCACTTGGCCTTGGGACTGGCGGCGATGCTGCCGCCCAGGCCGGGAATCAGGGCGACCTCGCTCGTCTTGCGGGCCGCCTGGACCTGTTGGAGCGAGAGGTCGCAAGCCTGCACCTGCGGGTGGATCGCCGGGCCTCTTCGTCCGATCTGGACGAGGCCTTTCGCATGATCCGACGGATCGAGGCTTTGTTGCCACGTCCGGAGCCGCCTGCGGCACACTCCCAGACGTACGCGTATGGTGCGTACCCGGCGTACTCAGCGTACTCGGTGTATGGCGCCGGGGTCCGTTCGTATGGAGCCCCTCTGGCGTACGGTCTTGACCGCAGCCTTGGCGTCCCGACCGAGGCTTGAGTGCCTGCTCCGACGACCTCGTCGACGTCTGTGACCGGCCCTCGCTTCGAGGAGCTGGGTCAAGGGGGGTCTGCGAGTCAGCAACCCCCTGCGGGTCAAAGTACCGCTTAAGACGTCCAACATAGAACGTCGGGTGCGTCGTCATTGACTTTGGAAGGTCGATGGTGTACGACGCACCATGTCTGGCCAGGAGTGCAAAAGGTCCGATGAAGCGGTGCTTCAGCTTGTTGCTGCCGACAGAGCTGACAGTGTCAAGAGGTAGGTTCCTCGTGTCTAGCAACACTAAGTCCCCAACCTCAAATATACTTAAGTTTCCTCTTCCATGTTTGTCTGAGTACTCCTTTTGTTTATCTTGGGCCGCTGCCATGGCATCGCGGACCCTGCTGACAATGCTCAGTTTGGTATCCATGAAGGATTCCACCTGTTTCCGCAGCGAAACTGGTCTCACATCCGAGACCTGGGAGGAAAGGGCTTTCCGAGCCTCTCCCCCACTTAGAATAGAGGAGTCAGTGTCTCCTCGAAGAGTGAGAGGCACTCTGGGGTGGCGGAAGCCGTTCAAGTAGAACGGCGTGAACCCCGTGGACGCGTGCACCGCGTTGTTGAGCGCAAACTCAACAGCTGGAAGCTGCGTCGACCACGTACGTGGTGCTGCCGCGCACACACTGCGCAGAGTGTCCTCGAGCACTCGATTGACGCGCTCTGTTTGGCCGTCTGTCTGCAGATGGTCCGCAGTGGACATCTGCAGACGAGTTCCCAGTAAAGGGAACAGCGTTTTCCAAAACGCAGTAGTGAGCCGCGGGTCTCGGTCCGAGACAATCGTCTCCGGGAGGCCGTGATAGCGGAACACGCCATCAACGAGCAACCTTGCGGTTTGTTCGCCCGTAACAGTGACCGGAACTAAAGCAAGATGTACCATCTTGCTCAGCCGACACACGAACACCAAAATTCCGGTGTTGCCGTGTCCGTCGGCGGGAAGCCCAAAGATGAAGTCAAGACTCATCGACTTCCAACAGTCAGCCGGTACGGGCAGGCTCTGTAGTGGAGCCGAAGAGTGCCCTGCGGGTTTGACCCGCTGACATGTTTCGCATGTCTTAACGTATCGGGCGACCCACTTGTACATGTGGGTCCACCTGAAGGACTGAGAGACCGACAGAAAGGTCTTCTCGCGGCCCAAGTGGCCGCTGGAGGGCGCGTCATGCGCTTCCGCGAGAATATCGGAACTTCAGATCCTCGTCGTTGGGTACGACCACCCGTGGAGGAATCAGTGGGCTCCACCCGGGTAATAGGAGGAGCCTTCATTCAAGTCATATCGGTGGAGCGGTGAGCGCTGTCGCGACGAGAGCCAGTCGGACTTCGCGCTCGTTTCCGGCCATAAGGAGCTTGACGATAGGCGGGACAGCCTCATCGTCCCGATACGCCATGGGTATCCGATCATATAGATCCGTTGTCACCCGCGTGATGTGGACCAACTCATAGTCAGGACGCCGAGAGAGGGCGTCCGCAAGCACGTTGAGCTTGTCCGGCTTGTATTCGACGCGGAATTTGTATTCCGCGAAGAAGGACAGCCACCTCGCCATCCTTTGGGAGAGGTGAGGCGAGTAAGTCGCCGTCCTCAAGGACGCGTGGTCTGCGTTGATCACAAAGGGCCTAGAGCCCAGAAGGAGAACACGAAACTTCACAAAGGCATATTTCATTGCCAGGAGCTCCTTGTCGTGGACAGGGTAGTTCCGCTCGGCAGCTTTCAGCTGCCTAGACTGGAACGAGATGACTCGTTCGTGTCCAGCCGTGTCGGCCTGTAGCAATGCACATCCGATGGCGTAATCGAAGGCATCGCAGACGACGCTAAACGGCTTCGTCTCGTCCGGCAGGGCCAGGACAGGGGCCTCTTGGAGACTGGCCTTGATGCTGGCAAAAGCATCCTGGTGCTCCTGCTCCCAGCGCCAGTCGACGTCCTTCTATAGGATCGACAAGGGCTTAGCGAAGCCCGCGTACCCTCCGCTGTACTTGTGAAGGTAGTTGGCCAAGCCCAACCACTTTCGAAAAACCTTCTGGGATCGGGGCGTCGGCCATGCTGCTATGGCCTTGACCTTGTCAGGGTCAGCCCGAACGCCCACGTTGCTTACGAAGCACCCGAGAGCTTTAATCTCTGGTGACGCGAAAACGCACTTGTCGATGTTGGCGTAGAGCTTGTTCGCTCGCATTACGTCCAACACTCGACGGAGGTGTCCTAGGTGCACCTCCATGGCCGTCTTGCCTCCTTCGGCACGGCTATGGACGAATATGTCGTCGAAGGACGTCTGTACGAAGGTACGCAAAGGGCGGAACAATTGCGTCACCAGGCGATTGAACGTCGCCGGGGCGTTAGACAAGCCCTGCGGCATGACGTGCCACTCTTAAAGCATGCCGCTTGGAGTGCTTACCGCGGTGAGCGGGATGTCGCTCTCTCGCATCAGGATTTGGTAGTATCCGTCTACCAAATCCAGCGCACTGTACAGTACGCTCCCGGCCATGTTGCTCAAAAACACAACCTTTCGTGGGATTGGTGTTTTGACCGGCACCGTTGCGTTGCTCAGCTTGTTATAAGCATGAACCAGACGCCATTTTCCGTTCAGCTTACGAGCGCAGAAAGTCGGCGTCGAGTGCGGGGATTTCGACTCCCGCACCATGCCTGCCTTCGCTTTCGCGGCGAAGAAGGCATCAATGACCTCGCACTGTTCGCGCGGGAGAGGCCATTGCCTCGTGACACAATACTTTGTGCCGGACACGAGATCAATCTCGTGCCGTACGCCTCGATCCGGTGGGAGTTGGGTCGGTGAGTGTTTGTTCACCACGTCCGCATACTCCTTCACCAAAGAATACTCCGCATCCTTTGGGTTCTTAAGAATCTCAGAACCCAAGCGCGTCTGACGCTGCTTGTTCAGGTCTTCCAGGACGTTCTCGTCCAAGACAGAGGAGGAGTTCAGCTCCTCCCGAGTGGTCTCAGGTCTCATGAGTACCATCTCAGCAATCGCTCCAGCCTTGAGGTTGGTCAGGAAAGACTCAGCCGTCATTTCCTCGAGGTGCAGTATCTCTGCAACCTCTGGCAACGGTTGTAAGTGGACACCAGATGCCTTGACGGGTAAACCGGTCTCGCCATCGAAGATGTGATAACACTCTTCCACCGGCCTTGTCGGAGGAGCCCGGGTCCTGGACTCCGAGTCGCTTGAAGCGACGTCGATCGGAACGAAGTTCGGATCCGACTTGAGGCGGCGGCGGCGTCGTCGACGACGGCGACTGTGACGGGGAGCTTTGCTGCCCTCGTCTAGGGATGTCGTCGCCACGACATCCGAGGCACTCGTGACCTCGTGTGGTATTATGGTACCCCCAGAGGAAGCGTGTTCGACGCCTTCCTCTTCAGTTAAGGTCCGGGCGACCGCGTGTGGCACTGTGTTACCCACACCGGAAGCGTGTTCAACGCCTTCCTCTTCAGTTAAGGTCTGGGCGACCGCGTGTGGCACTGTGTTACCCACACAGGAAGCGTATCCGACGTCTTCCTCTTCAGTTAAGGTCTGGGCGACCGTGGGTGGAACTCTGTTACCCACTCTGAACACGCTGTTCTCAGTGTTCGTGACAGCTGTAGCTGTCTGCGGAACTAAGTTACCCGCCTGTGGACCTAAGTTACCCACTTGACCAGCACCTCTTCTGGGCGCTGCCACCATCAAAACATCCTCGGAGTCGTCATATACGTCGACGACTCCCAAGCACCTGCCGGATGCTTTGGTACCCCGGCAGCCCTTGCGGGCGCCCCGGGTCCTGACAGAGGTGGGAACATGACTCACCAATGCTCTGTCGGACTGCGCAGGGCGGCTGATACCCATGTCCTTGCCTCGCCAGTCGATCCAGGGCTCGTGCTTCTCAAGCCAGGGCATGCCCAGGATCATATCATATGGATCCATATCGAGAACAGTGAACTGTTCGAGGCTGTCAAAGTCTTCAAACTTGACGGCCAGATCCACTTGGACGTTGGGGACAGTGACGACCTTCCCGTCGGTTAGTCGCACTGACACCGTCCCGTTGCCCTTGCTTTCCCTCAAAGCATCGGACAACTTGTTGCTGTTGCGAGCAGACGTCTGGCGGCGTGCGAAATTCTTCGACGCCCCAGAATCGATCAAGGTTCTAAAGGGATGATCGTATCCCCGTACATATCCGTGTACTACGAGCAACCCGCCGCTGCTCATCGCCGATTCGAGAGTGCGAAGACTCTCAGGGGCTAAGTGGTACGCGCCACCCGCGCACCCATCACGAATACTTAGTTCTTCCCCAGTAGGGCGCCCCACCCCTACTGGTTCCCAGCGTTCCCCTGTCCCCGGGATCCAGGCTTCTGCCAGCGACCCTTGAGGACGGACTTGGGGAAGGACCGTCTGCGGAGTCTTTCCGCAGGACAGTCGCGCTTAAAGTGGCCCATCCTCCCGCAGTCGAAGCAGCGGAGGTCACTCGGCGGACCCGAGTTCCATGGGAACTGGTCCGTTGGGGCTTGTTCGGCCGGGAGCCGACAAGGAACTCCCAGGCCATGCTGAGGCCGGCGTACGCGCCTGGCGATGGCTGTACTCTTCTTGAAGAGCCACTTGAATCGCCTCTTCAAGGGTGCTTGACTGCACCCGGAACAGCTGAGTGCGTGCGGGGCCCACTCGAAGGCCGTCCATGAACACAGTCATCTTGATGTGTTCGTTGAGTGGGTTTCCCACTAGGGACGCCGTGAGCTCCCGTATCTCTTGCACATACTCGTGCAGTTCGCGCCTCCCTTGTTTACACGAGAGGAAGCGCGAACGCTGGCGGTACTCGTAGTTCGCCGGGAGGAACGCGGCTCGGAGCTGTTCGCACAGCTGAGCCCCAGGATGTGAAACATCCAGGGGATGTTGCTTCCCGTGTGTACACCCAACTCTTAGCACGGCCGCTAAGGTTGGAGAGTGCAAAGGCAACACGCAGTTGCTCGGTCGAGATCAGAGCCGCGTCCATCGCGAGCTCCACTTCTCGAACTCAGAAGTGAAGGTTCTCGTCTCCTTCCCTTCATACAACTTAACCTTTAGCCGTATTGGCTTCGGGTGAGATGGGCTTGCTTCCACCGCCGGAGCCTGCAGGTTCTTCCGCACATGCGCGATGAGGCCCTGCTCGTACGCGTCGAATGCACTGACGCGTTCGAGCTGCTCAGCCGGTGTTTACACCACCAGGCTCTGCAGGGCCTCCATCCCGAAGATGCCTGCCATCTTCCGAACCGACTCGAACTGAGAGTCGTTCATATGGGAGAAGTCGTTCCTATCCATGGCAACGAACTTCGGAGAGGTTCACTTAGTCTACCCGCGGTGGCGTGGATTGACTAGTAGTGCTACCAAGTGTGACGGGGTCACACAGCACCTTGCGCTAGAGGAAGTTATCTTCCGAGAGTACACAAACTCTCAGTGAACGGCAGTTCACTGGTCCCATCTTTATCAAAAGAGAGCGAAGTGACCTATTTAAGGTAGAATGTAAACTGAGTATATTTCTAGGTAGATAAAGCTTGGGTTAATACAAACTATAAGTCACCTATAGAAATGCAATATCATCAACCAATGGTTGGCTTTGGACGAATTTGGTACTTTGTACCAAATATTTCGAAGTATGACGTGTCATACTTCTGAAGTGTGACGTGTCAGACTTCATGTAACCAGGGTACACTTAGGGCTACGTACCCCGTTACAGTAGACCTTCTGCAGGCAGTCAGCCAGCATCGTTAATCCACCATCTAAATGTACACCGTGACAAAAAGCTCATTGCCAGACCGCCAGCCTCCAACTTTTAATGTTATTAACATCCGTTTTTTATTTTTGTTTTCTTTCTCCCTACGAGTTACTATTGGTTTTACAGTATTATAATGTGCGTCAGTTATAGGAGGCAGGGTTAACATTCTCCAAGAGCCAGAAAAAGGTACTTTTCAATTTGATCTGTCGCCTTTGTAATAGGCTAAAACAAAGTTTTTTTGGACCGGCTTGCTGGGTTCATTTTTTTTTACAACGCATAAAATTTAAAGTTATTTACCGATCTGATTACTGTATGGAGGCTTCCGATACAGTAACGAAGTACTTCGAGGTAACTATTAACAAATTAACAGCTTCTACTTAAATTGAGCGCTACTCTTGGTGCGGGTCTGTGCGTTTGTTTTGTATTGAAGCACTTCCAGTATTAAGGATAGTAATCAGATAATCATAGCGAGTACACATTCGGATACTAAATCGATCGGCGGAATGTACTCCCTCCCTGTCAAGCCTTGTGTAACTAAATAACATTGCGCTTATTGCCGAAGGTGGTCCTCGAATTTGAATAGCTGTTGCAACAATGCTCTAATACAAGGACACTGGTATTCTGCGTCATATTCAAAATTTCCATGCCCAAAAAGAAACTTGTAGCAACATTCACATTAAGGATGCGCTTGGGAGCTCAGGCCTCGGTTTAAAAAAGGAAACTAAAAAGGTCTTGTCAAGGTTCACCTGTGTTGGGTTGCTGTACACTAGAAACTAAATCAGAGTTTGCGGGCCTTATAGAAGTCGTTGTACCTGTACCAAACCTGTGCGTCTGGGTTTGTTGTCCATGTCGCCTTATCCATTTTAAGCATTTTCCAGATCACAGTTGGTTCTTTACCCTCCCGTAGCCACTGACTAAACTGCGCAGTTTGGAACAGTGTCGCTACTTTTGCAGTTTTCGGCACTTGTCTCGCAGCCTCGAGCATCTTTGCCAGAGCTTCATCACCATAAAAATTCGTGAATGTTTTAATCATTGGTGTGCTCTTTCCAGGAGTTTCCGCGCTCAACTTACGCATATAGGCAACCCATTTCGCCAGGTTCGGGGAGGTGAGAAGCGTGTCCACTCCAGCGTCAAGCTTTAGAGCCTTGAAGTACTCTTCTTGGGAGAGAGTCTTTCTCGGTCGGCTCTTTGCCACTGCCGTTTCCAGCCACAGCCTAACAAACCTCATACGTCTGACAGGCGGGTTTGCCTCGCGAAAAAGCTTGGACAGCGCGGCATCATCGTAGTGAGATGTCAATACTGCTGCCATCACGGTCTTGGCATTGTCCTTCTCGAGCCTAACCACATATTTGTACCACGAGCTCAGCTCAGGGGCATGAAAGAGATCATTCCCGGCCGTATTCAGCTTAAGAAGGCAAATATTTCATCCGTACTTTTACCTGTTCTCTCCCAACCTTGTCTCTGCTGTAGAGCCAGCGTAGCTGCCACTTTCATTAATTTTCTACTTTTTTGGCTGGACCTTCGAGCATTCAACACCGAATCCAGCATTCTTGACAGTGCTAAGTCTCCATAAGTTTTCGTAAGAACGTCTGTCATTGCCATCTTCTTGTCAGGGTTCTTCTTGTTGTACATATTAATGTAGGTCATCCAAGAGAAAAACTTCGGGTTCTCCATAAGTTTTTCCAACCCGCCATCGAGCTTCAGTCGCTTAAAAACGTCCTCTGAGGATTTCCCCCTCCAGAGCCAATAGCGAGCTCGAACTTTGTCTGAGAGCTTTACCCCCACCAACCTGACCAGATCGGCGACCACAGACGACCTCTCTTCAGCATCCTGATCTGTCACCACCTGAGTCGATGGGCTTTCGCGTTTTGCCAAAGGTGATGAACGACCCAGCGACTCGAAGCCAGAGGATGTTTTTACCTCTCCAATCTCCACAAGAGCAGCGCCATGTGCCAACAAAGCACAAAGAACACTACCTACCAGAAGGAGGATGAAGTAGAAACGCATCGTTGCGACTGACTTGAGAGGAATTCCGGTCGTAAAAGTTTCAAAGTAATTGTCAAGCTTCAGAGCAGACGATGAATACAATTATGACAGCTTCGGGCCACGTCGGCTTAGGATAGGACGACTTCTACCATGGGAAATGTCCCTTGTCAATTGGTGGCTACGTCACTGATTACGACAGCGATAGCTACAACGTGTGGTACATGATAATGGCATCCATTGGTCCATCAACCATGCCTGCTACATGTACTCCAGCCGACGAAGGATTCACTAACTGAACCTAATGATCCAGTTCTTACCTACACACATAGGTAGGCTACCTACCGTAGGAAATGGTGCTGCGCTGTAAATCTCTAAATCGTGTTTTTGGTCGTAAAAATTAATCCGAGCATAAAACTTCACGAGTTGAGCACATGTTCTCCGCAGTCATTGTTATATCAACTATTAATAGCCCGTCCTCGTCACTTCGACTTCGCTAGAACCACTACGTTACGATTGAAACGCCCAAGTCTTTTCACAATGGACGAAGTCAGTGCCGAAGGTGTGGCGCAACACAAAGTTTTTTACTGTACCGGGACAACCCAGCAGGCAGTACGGAGTTAGGAAACACTTAAATTAAACTATTTACACCCGTCAACCAGCTATTGTGTGTACTGTGTGGCTTTTGAGAAGTCAGCTGAGCCTCGGCGTTTCATGTAATGATGATCGATACCAACATGCTACTAATAGCCACTAAGGCCTCAGCAACACACTTACAAACACTGCTTGTTTGTCAAACAGTCAGCAAACACAGTTAGTGCTTGTAGCTACGAGCGGATGCTTTTTCGTACTGTTTTCACGAGTCTAATCTGATCGTCCGTGAATGTTACTATACGGCATATGGAACGCGACGCAGAGAAGTCAGAATTATTAAAATAGAGTCATGGGACACATGCCCATGGACACTCCAGCAACGAGCTCTGCAGCTGTACAAACCGGGTCTGGGGATGGCTCGTCATTATTTTGGTGGCACTACCCATTATTCATACGTTTTCTCTCATTTGGGAGTACAGTCGATATTCGCTGCAAAAATACATTTGCATGTTTTGCTTCTTTAAGCCGGCATGCTCTCTCACTTCGTTCATATGCGTGATATTGGCGCCTTATTCAGACCTTCTAACTCTAGCAACGACCTGTTCACTGAAGACGACCTGAATAACATGATATGCTGCTATACCAGATAAAAGTGTTGTCCACGGGTCATATCAGGTAGGACAGGTTTACTGTAGTCACTCTTATGGTGGAAGGACTCAGCGTTTGCGGTAATATTGATGATGCGGCTTCATTTATTTGTCCATCTGGGTCTGAAGCTCAAATCATACGAGTGGCAAATGATTCTACACTACATGTACCAGTAGAAGGGGTCCACCCCCATGTTTCATGAAACTTATTTAAGCTCCCGAACAGCTTCGAATGGCAGGGGCCCATGATAACTAAAACCAAATCTCCTTTTCAAACTAGAGAAGATTTTTTTACATGTTAGTGGCCCTGTTGCAGTATTAATATTAGTGTGAGTTTACGATACGATTTGATAATGGTCACAAGATGCGACCATCATCAAATCGTATCGTAAACGGTAGTCAAATATCGAATGACATTTTTTTGATAGTAATAGTACTTCGCTACTTTTTAAATATTAATAGTAGCTCAATTTTCCAGATGCTAGCAGAATATTTTAATATTACAAGTCAGAGATACGAAATAGATTAGAGCCTGTTCACTACGTAGCTGGAGATGGAGATGAAGGCAACAAATCTTGCGTCTCCATCTCCAGTTTGGTCGCCAGAGAAATCATGTCTGTAACGGGGTAAGAGATACCGTTACTAGCTTACACTGTAATGCGGAGGAAGCTCGCAATAATAAAACCAAGTCTTAGGTTTGTGTCAAATTCAACTCTGATTTATTTAGGACCAGGGCGGCTACCCCTGGCCTCGTGTGAACCACTCAAACACATGTCTATATCTGATTGGTCAATAAGTGAGTCTGGCTCCTCACTATCAACCAATCAGATGATGACACCTTGGCACACGCTACCCGTGTGCCACTTTACCTACTTATGTAATAACTAAAGAAATATCTACCTACTTATGTAATTGGAGTTGGGCCCATTACAATGTCCACCTAAATTTCAACCAATCAAACCCTATGTTGTTCGGAGTCGTCAGTCAGACAATTGCCATCATGCCAGCTCGCCTCACATGCGCTGCCGCTCGTGAAGATGGAGGACTACATCCTCCAGTTGACAACAGTAGCACCGACGAGCTATCCCCTCTGGCGTCTACATTCGGACCAGCTGCGGACAAAGTAGTTTTCCCCTCTATGATATCAGGTGATAGCCAGGAGCTTGTCGGCGATGGCAATGACGGAGCGTCTAGCTTTGTTCCTATCTTTCGTGATTCTACATCTTCACCGACGATGCCAACGCCTTCTTCACCACCTACCACCTTGGGGCTTGTGACAGCAGCTCCACCTCCAGCACCCCGTGGCCGGCATGGAAAGAAACCTGACTCGAACACGCCGTTGGCATTTGCATGGACATTAAAGGCGTCTGAAACGCTTTTGCGTGTACGCTTTGTTGCGATGAAGCATCGTTTTCAGGGCACCAGAAGCTCGAAACAGCTTGCGGCTGCCTGGAGTTTGGTTGCTGCGGAGACGTTCCGCCTGGGAGGTCTTCAGGTGAACACAGGGCAGTGTAAGTCAAAGGTACGGCTATTCTTTAATATTAGGTTAAAGTCGTTTTATTAACTGAGCTTTGAATGCATGATACGTAGTTAAAGCACATGCACAAACAGTATACAGCGTATCGAGTAGCATTGCTGGATACTGGAAATGCTACGGAGAAGCAGTTAAAGGAACCAATGTGCTATGAGACGATGTGCGACGTGTGGAGCGACCACTACGGCATGGACGCAGACCCGTTCTTTTCAAGTGACGCCCCAGAAATCTCTGTAGGTCGGTATTTAACCGAAACCGATGACGCGGTGATTGATGAAAGCCCGAGTAGCGGTGGGTGGAGACAGCATGCTGGTAAACGCACGCGAGACAAAACCGAAACTGCTGAAGGAATGAAAGCTATTGGCGAGGGTCTCCACAGCATTGCCGAGGCGTTCAAGGTGTCAAGGACGCAGGTAGGTGACAATCATAGCCGTGAGCTTCTAAGCTCTATTCGAGAATT
Source organism: Phytophthora infestans T30-4 (assembly GCF_000142945.1). Taxonomy (NCBI): domain Eukaryota; phylum Oomycota; class Peronosporomycetes; order Peronosporales; family Peronosporaceae; genus Phytophthora; species Phytophthora infestans. The sequence goes on from NW_003303745.1 coordinate 740,882, forward strand.
AAGTGAGACTGTGCAGGCACAGACCCAAGCACTTAAAAGCCTCATGGACCTCATTGGGGCCAGCGTCGCCAACAACGCGGCCAGCAACAACAGTTAGACTTGCGCGGACTAAATCGCTACCACTTTCATTGTTAACGGCAAATTTGACTGGCAATTGCATTACGTTTAGAAATTCCTATATGGCGTTGATTTCTACTTTGTTCTCCATCATAAATGTCGGCCTCAGCACTATTGTTATTGTCTTCGACAAACAAAGGAATCTCAGTGGTGTCTCGGAAGTGGATCATCAAATTATGCAGAGTCATGGTTGCAACGACAAATTCTGCTGCTCGATGAGGTGTTTCCTGACTCATTGGGCCTTGCAACATTCTGAAACGACCTTTCCAAATTCCAAAGGTGCTCTCTACAGCCATGCGAGTACTTGAGTGCAAAAAGTTAAATTGTCTCTGTCTGGGTGACAGCTCTCCACCCTCTTCCCGATCACTGTACGGTACTATAAGTCCAGGCAGTAATGCGTATCCAGCGTCACCAATAAAATGAGCTCCTGGTGGTATCGTACTGTATACCGTTCGACCAATTTTGCTATACTGCCAGCACTTTCGATCCGACCAGGAGCCAGGACGAACTTCAGCACTCAAGAAAACATTATCACTGGTGACGATCGCTTGCACATTCAACGCCGGGTAGCACTTGCGGCAATAAAAACCATCAAACTCGTAGGGACGCTCGACTTCAATTAGAGATCCATCAATTGCACCTACGACACCAGGATACCCATGTCGCGCCGCAAATTCTGACTCGATTGCATCCCAACCGCCTTGGTCCCGTGGAAATGCCACAATTTGGGGAGCTGCAGCCCTTAGAACTCGAACAACTTCTGCAGTAATTTCTGAAACGTAGCTCCTACACATACCCATTGCACCTCCAACCTCCCTGTATCCTCCGGTCGAACCCATGAAGTAAAGCGCAGCAGCGACCTTTTTGTTATAGCAGTGCTGCTTCGATTTCGCCGCAGCGAATCGAACCCCCTGACATTGTAGGAAGTTGGCGACGCGTAAAAAGGTTTTCTTGGAACATCGAAGATTTGTTTCAAACCAACTGTCGTAGCTCCATGACAAAAGCATAGGCTCGAAGTCCAAAACGGTCACAGTGAGAATTTGTTTCTTGGGTCCTGGTGGCGCACGCTCACAAGTGGAGGCGAGCGTCTGCGCGACAGCAGCACACGTAGCAACTATAATAGTTTCTTCATCATCCATTGCACAGAAACAGTTTGAAAACGGTATTTAGTCGTCTCCAGCCGTCTCGACCTCACAGAGGTGGAGAAGGACGCAGGGTGAAACTCTCCAGTTGTGTGGTTGTAAGTTCAAAATTTCGGCCAATCAAGTATAAAAAAAAAACTGATCGTAAATCCATCTCCATCTCCATCTACGTAGTGAACAGGCTCTTAGATAATAGATGATATTTTTAAGATATTTTCCCCACTTAGGTACGTATCTTGCCACCTTACCCTCTGTGAACCTAGCGGAGCCAAAACCTTTTTCGATCAGGTTCTATAAAAAGAAGTATGCTTTAAGACTGACGAGTATTTGCTCTAGTATTTCACTGTGACACAGACAAAGGCGATCGAGATGGAAAACTGCAAACGCTTGCGGTTGTTTAACGTCGATAGAGCGAGATCAGGCATTTGTTCTTGTTCTATGTCGATTTCCTCGTCCACATCGTGCGTCTTATAAACCTGCTGCCTGTGGCGCTAGATTAATGCGCTGAGCAGTGCCAATACACGACGCCAACTTTGCCGTCACTCTCACAAAATTGTCCCTCCCTCACGGTTGATTAGTAATACCTCAGCTAGTCGAGCGCTAACGACATCTGATTGGTGAATTTTAGCCCGATTACGCAATCTTAGATAATATAATACTGTATGGTATTAGCTAATATTAACCCTTCTAGCCCGGTATTCTGTATCCTACAGAATAAGATGTTTAACAGGATTTAGTACCCAGCAAAGTTGGCTGCTGCCCCCAAGTCCGCATATGAGAATTTGTATACGTGATAATCAGCAGATCCTTCCCGTTGGATCGGTGAAGGGTAGATAGACGGGGATTCTTCTGTGTGAGTAGAAAGACCAATATAAAATCAGAACAGGTTTGAAAATTAGAGTGAAAGCCCAAAACTGCCGCGTGGCAATCAGTCCCTCCCATTCGAAAATCATCTCTGAACAATGAACGGCCCCGGAGAGAAGACATTCAAGCAGCTGTGGCGGGAGTTATGCAAGGACGGATGGAAGCCCCGCAAACCCACGCGCATGGCCAAGCATCACCGCTACGTGAAGCCAGGAATCAAGGGACGTCTTGATGAATCGAGACGCGGCATTGACTTTTTTTAGGGTACGTTGCAGTGCTAACTGACCTAATAATGCTCAATACTTACAATGGTGTGTTTATCAGGCGAAGCTGAACTCATGGCGTTTGGACGTGCATCCGGTCGTCTCCAGCTTCCACTCCCAAGCGTGCGTGTTGGCCCTGCACATCGTCCGATTGGCAAGCAAGCATCGTACGAAGCTGTTGGGGAGGGACCTACCCATGGCCATCCACCGCTCACCACTTCCGCGCCACCACCTTCCGTTACGGCGACTGAATCCGCCCAAACTCCAAACGTTAACGCTCCTCAAGTCAGTGCACGTGTTCAACCTCCAGCGACCGCTCCGTTGACGCCGGAGGTGAATCCGGCAGGACTACAGCCATCGACTGAAGCTCAAGCTCAACTGGCTATAACGGATGGTACATAACAAGATGAAGCCTTGCAAGGCCACGATCTGGATAATACAGAACATGGGAATACACAGTTTACAGTCCCGGGGGATACATAACAAGAAAGGAGAAATGAAGGCTCTGATACAGAATGGAACCCGCGAGAGACATCGACGGAAGCTGATGAAGCAAAGAGCGAGAGTGACGACCCTGCGGATTATCATGTAGATTTAGATGTCTTTGATAGCCACAACTTCATGGAGGGTCTCTGAAAAGAGCGATTGTTCGGCCCGACAGATGGTGATGATGTGAACGTGGTGGCTGGTCAAGATGCCAGCGACTCCGGTTCAGACGCGGATAACGAAGACGTGATGAACGACAACGAAGTGGTCCTTGAAGTAGAAGGTGTAGAAGATCTAGAAGACGTGTCTTTGAATGATGACATCCCCGAGGAGGGACTCTTTGACCTGACTAGTGGTGATTTGCGAGACATCGCGGAGAATGGATGGATTACTTATGCCGAAGCGGAAAGTGGGAGGCGTATGATACAGATTAGTGTGTGGTGCAATTGTACTTATTCCGGATTGTGTGTTTACTACGGGGAATCTCCAGATGGACGCTGCAACGGACTATTACGACGGACCGTGCGGACCCACACGGTCTGCGGTCGCATACGCAGACTCTCCATTGGCCATGTTCTTCTACTTTTTACCGAAGGAGCTATGGATTCGAATTGATGATGAGACGAATCGCTACCGAGAGCAGAATATTGGTGCTGTGGCATTATCTCGTCGACCAAAGATGCTTGCTCGCCAAGCTGAGGATCCTCGCGTGAGTGTGCCCAACTTAGAAGATATCGAAGTCAAGTTGAGGAAATTCAGGCGTATTCAAAGCTCATGAGATTTTGCACGTCGTGGGATTGCTCTTTGCACGAGCTGTCGCTCCGATTCGAGAAGGGCTTTCTAATCACTGGAGTACAGAAGAAGATGGAGCCATTCCACGCGGGATGTTCTCTCGCTTCATGAAGCGCGATCGCTTCGAGGCGATCATGAAATTTCTGCACTTCAACAACAATGATGACGGTGGAGCGCATGCTGACAGAGCTTGGAAAATCCGTCCTGTGTTGCAAGCTGTTGAGAAAACATTCCGCCGTGGCTATCGCTTGGGTAAGGTCATCTCGTTCGACGAAGGCATGATGTCGAACCGCAGCAAGTTCAATCCGATGCGAATCTTCATGCCCGACAAGCCCAGCAAGTACGGTACCAAGTTCTACATGACATGCTGCGCAGATACAGCATATTGTTCAAGGTACTGCATATTATTCTGTACATCCTTGAATACGCAATTCCGGAGGCTACAGAATACACTGACACTCTCTCATGATATGCTGTATCTATCCGACTTAGAGTGGAAATCTATTGTGGGGCAGACGGCAAAAAGAAGAAGACGCCAAGTGCATGGTCCAAAAGCTGTCGTTAGAAACATAACGAAAGCCTTGGTGGGTCAGCCGAGGAAGCGCCTGATCGTAACGGATAGCTTCTACTCAACGGTCTCACTGAGTCTGAAGCTGCTGGATATGGGTCTCTATCATGTTGGCACCACGAGAACTGATCGACTTGGCTGGTGTCCGATCCAGTTCACGCAGGCGAAACGACCGAAGCGAATGCCAAGATAAATTTATCGTATCGCACAAGCACGTGATCACCATCCGTTAGCTGCATTGAGTTGGATGGATTCAAAGCCCGTGAACATGCTCGCTGCTGGTTGCAGCACTCACCCCGCCAGCGTTATGCGCTTGGAGAAAGATGGCACGCGAAGCACGGTGCCGTGTCCGCAGCTGGTTGTGGACTACAATCGTGGCATGGGCGGCGTGGACGTCCACGACCAGCTGAAACTCCAGCGCTACAACATCCAAAAGTGTATATCGCTTCGCAAGTACTACAAGCAGTCATTCCTGTGTATCGTAGACATGGCTGTCGTGAATGGATACATCGTTCACTGTGTGACGCTCAAGAGGAAAGAAGAAAAACGACCTACCCATGCTAAATACCTGCGTCGATTGCACATTCAGCTGCTCGCCCTGCAGACAATCAACTTCGAGACCCACCCCAACGCAGAGGACCTGGTGGCTGTACGAATTCCACGTCAGCAGCACGCGTTAGTGAGCACCGATAACTTCTTTTCGTCCGGCAAGCAGCACAAACGCAGGCAGTACCTGTGCAAAGTGTGCTCCGCTTTAGCTGACTCCAAAACCAAGTCATTTGAAACCAGTTTCTTCTGCCCGCGATGCAGCGATGCCTTTGGAGGGCGCGTACCTCTCTGCCGTCACGTGCGGCGCGTGGAGAGCGGGAATACGCTGACTTGCTCGCAGATTTGGCACGAGACGTGGGGTGACGGCAAGAGCGTTCTGCCTAGCCTAAAGAAGAAGATTAGATTCCGTAAGCGTAAGAGAGAGAGTGATGAGGAAGCGTAGGAAAGATAGTAGGAAGGGTAAGTCCAAATACCTGGTAATGCGCGGCGCGCGCGCAGAGAAAGAATTTGCCCAGTTCCTAACTAACGGTTTAGCGACGAGGAACAGGGCAAACTCTTCTCTGCGCGCGCGTCGCGCAGTTTGGCGCCACGAACGGATGGCTGTCGTCAAGGAGTTGGGCTGCTTGATCGGCTTCATGAGCCTAAACGAAAATCTCGGGTATTGGTAGAATGCAGGTATTGATTGTGCTCTAACCGAAAATGAACCAATCGAAAATCGCAATTTGCGCAGCTGTTGGGTACATTGTGGACGCTATGTCCACTGTCGTAATGTTTCTGTGATAAATTCGCCTAGTTCTTGGCCATGGAGAGCGAAGGGGGTTGCAGCAGGATAATTATGGGAGGTCTCTGAAGTACACTTTTATCAAGTATAATTCCTTATTCTGTAGGATACAGAATAAAAGCTCGGGCTAGAAGGATTAAGTTGATACAGAAATCTGCCTGAATAAGGTGCGCCTGATATAAATTGAGAAAGAGATTGCATAAGCTGACAATGCCTTGCTAAAAACAGACTATGATATCGGATCATGTGCATATATTGAATTAAGTTAGGATAAATTGAAGATTCGACTTTTGAATGAGACCAGAGTGATTCCAACAGTGCTGAATCGTGGAAGAGCTAGCTTTAGACAATGCAGCATCGCACCAGAGCAGTACAGCTAGCTGGTCGACGCTGTACGGGTTGCCGAGGGCCTTCGCCTAGGCGATCCACTCAGCTAGCTCATTATACGACAGATTAGGTGAGCGAGCAGCCTTCTCGAGGATGGCTACCTTCTCGGACCAGGTGAGGCGGAGACGATTGGAGGAAATGGGGGTGCTGAGGACGCAGTCGGCTAGTGAGGTTGAATGTAAGTGTAGGAATGAAGCTCGGCTCGTAGGGCTTGAAGCGAAGAAGGATCACCTACTGCGCGCCATTTTTTAAATTGAAATCAATGTCAGTGCCTGGATTGTTTTGTCAGTACCTTGCCCATCACTATCCCATCTCCCTAAATCTTTCCCGAATATAAAAATTGCGAGGTTATTAGTTGAAACCCCGTTCCTTATTCAGGCAGATTTCTGTATTTGATAATATCATATTGTCTCAGAAGAAAATATTAGGTGATAATTTTTATATTAGCTGCTCTACAGGTGATATTTTCACAATATTAACTTCACCGATTTTAAAGTTACCATTAACCCCTGGCTGTAGCTCCGTTTTCGTTGCGTGTCCCAGATGTAAGTGCGGGTGTGATAAGATAGATCGTAGCTTTTCTTTTTATTTTGGTGTCAGGTTTGACACCAGGTTTTTCATACAGGTTTCTGCCAGGTTACCGAACTTGTTTTCTTTTCAATACTGTTTTGGTTTCAGGCTAGCAACCAGGTTGTTGATGCCAGTTGTTTACCAGGTTTGAGCACTTTGCATTTTCTTCAAGGCGTCGGTAGCTTCTTCAGGTTTTCTCTGTGTCTTTCATGGACAAGTTTCACTACATTTATGGTGCGTCTTTTGCACAGGAGCTTACGCTATAACAGCAATACGTACACATCAATTAAACAGAGAAAACGAATGTACTACAGATTAAGCAGTGCTGCTAGCACACGTAGCCGGAAGTTATGGAGTCCAGAGTCCTTATGCGCACTCTTCACATTTTCGTCAAGCAGTCTCCACATGAAGCTCAGAATGTATATTCCGCAGCTGTTTCAATCGGCTTGCGTCGGCGACGCGACCAAAACCGGTTTGAAGCTACTGAACGCTTGATCTTTAGTGATACTGCTCTATAGCTTGGTAAGAAACGTGATGTAGTAGCAGGATTTACAACAGGATCCGTAACAGGTTTACTGCCAGATAACAATACAGGTTCTTCATCAGGTTTCATTACAGGTTTATCTTCATGCCCACTTCCAGGTTTTTCATTACGTTGATCCCTCAGGGTTTTCTTCTGGAGTGCGTCCCACCCAACGTTGGCAGTCTTGAAGTGAGTAGGAGCTTTGCGCATGTGCCAGTCGGAATTCGTTTTAACTAACGAATGCTGCACGAATTGTCCTCGTCCGAATGCATCCATAACCATTAAACTGCAAAGTTGGTAGTCATATCTGAAGGCACAAACGTGAACCGGGTTAGTAAGGATTGAAACATGGTTTATAAATGATAGTCAACCTGGCAAATCATTTATGTGAAAGCCTGATGACTAACCCGGCATAAACCTGGGATGAAACCTGGCAAATTCCCTATAAAAACCTTACCTGTTGGTTTTGTGGGTACAGTCATCCAACAAGAGCTCAGGAAACCTGGCGAACTTGGCTCGCATACGTCCTGTAGTCAGCGAAATAGCACCGGTCTCTCCGGAAGATGTATCGTCCACACTAACCACATTGTCTTTGTCCTCTTCACCAAACCTACATAAGAAACTCTGCAACAGGGGCCAAATCGTCGTCTACTTTTCGCACGCATTTCATTGCGAAATCTTGACCGGGAGGTTAGCCACGTCCTTGCGCGTCACCTTGTAGCTTGAATAGTCACGAATGTGCTCGTAAATGCGCAAGCGATTACCGCCTGCTCAAACCGTCAGCCGGAGGTCTTCAACAATAGGCTCACACATCGGTATCTGCTGATTATGTGGATAGGTTTTGTACACCACTTCAGATAGCGCGTGGTTGTGCGTGTATATAGGGTTCTTCACATCTACAATCCACTTGACCTTGACGAATGATACTCTCGACTGTGAATCGAAACGGACAGCCAGTACCACGAAGTCGGTACTGCTGCCGTTTTCCCATACCACAGCGCCGAGGTTTCGGTCCATGGGTGCAAATTTACCTGCGTCGCCACCGAGATAAGTCGTCAGGTAAGTAGCGGACTCCTCGGTCACTCTTTGCACGGTTGGACTCACGCAGCTGCTTGTTGCGCTTCGGCACACTCTCTGCTTCTTGAACGGCTAGATACCCGTTCTCCTCCTCGCAGTAATTAACGCGATACCTCTCCCAAGCGTCCCAACTGGCGTGGAGCCGCTTCAGCTCCTTCCCTTCAAATGAATCTTCCTGGAGTAAGAGATCGTCGAGTGAGTCTTCGCTGCCCTCCTGAACTAACTGCGTGTCCTGGGCTAGCTGTGTCCGGTCCGTGTCATCATCGTCGTCGCCTGAGCTATCTTCTCCTCCACCAAACGCTGACACAGCTTCGTCGTCTTCGTCGGAGTCTACATCTTCCACATTACACAGTTTACGCTTCATTGTGGGCTTTCGGCGCAAATTGAGAAATGAGAGGCCAGGAGAACGTTGCACCGCCTACCGTTGTACCAAATCTAAAGATTTGATAGGGTAAGGGGAATCTTTGCACATCCTTGTAATTTAGTTTTTAATTACATTTTGGTCAATATCTTACTGATTACCTGGTCAGTACCCTGGTCATTTTGTCGCACGGCTATGTAAAAAAACCTGGGCAGTAGATTTTCCGTTAGATAATAGATGATATTTTAAGATAGTTTCGCCACTTAGGTACGTTTCTTGCCACCTTACCCTCGAGGGCTCACAAAAAAACTTTCGGCCATCCTCTAAAGCAGCAGTAGTGATGGTAGGCTTTAAAACTGACAAGTATTTGCTCTAGTAATTTTACTGTGACACAGACAAAGCCGATCAAGATGGAAAATGGTAAGCGATTGCAGTTGCTCAAAGTCGATAGAGCTAAAAAAAACATTTGTTCTTACTCTCTGCCGATAGCCTCGTCCGGATCGTGCGCCTCATAAACCTGCAGCCTGTGATGCTAGATTTATGCGCTCAGCAGTGCCAACACACCACACCGACCTTGTCGTCACTCTCACAATTGTCCCGGACTCCATTTCCCTCACTGTTGATTAGTGATATTTCAGCTAGTCGACATATGATCAGGGGCTAAGGATATTTAATAGAAGTAACCTCAATATCAACAAATTTTGGCAGTATACACCTCAGGTTTAGTTATAGCCAGTTAAAACCTGTACAAAAAACGCCACTAAAGAAAATGGCTTGAGGCCAAGCGAAAAAGACGAGTTCTACCCTCCATCTATCACCCCCCCTGGGGTTTAGTGGTAAGCTCGCTGACAAAGATATGATTATAAAATCGTAGTGTTGCTAATGTGCTCGGTATGGGTCTTGTTAGGCCTACTCATTCTACATGTGTCTGTTTAATCTTCTGGAGTAACATGGTCGTACCGATGTCACACTGCATGACTTTTTTTTCAATCTGCAGAGGACGCTGGCCTCTCTTTGAAAGACGTTGCGCTTAATGACAGGACGTCGATCTCTCTAGAGTGTACACTGGATCCTTCAACCTTTGAAAATGCACAGGCTTAGATTGCACATGGGTCGTAAAATTGAATTGCGGCGAGGTCAAAACAAAAAAATCGAAACTCAGCTCAATTCCACCAGGCTCCTGATTCGTTAGTGGAATGCATTTACAGCATCGTGATCTATGTGATGCTGTGCCCGTGCTGTCTGCTAGTCAAGTTGGATGTCTAAGTGGTTTTCAGTCTACTATTGTTCCTGGACGCGAAACCTCTCGACTTCGAGTAGTTGAGTCTGGGAAAGTCATTAACCACGCCGATTTGAACGATCAGGCGGCTACCGTCTATCGTGCCATTTCAGCAGCAATATTGGCTCGTATATCTCTAGTAGAAAAAACAAGTTGGATATGACACCCTAGTCGCGTTTTTGCTGTTATGAATCCTGGATCGCAACGAGTATTTATTGCGATCGGTACTGTCATTTCTCGTATAAATAATGTGCTGCCTGTGTATGAGATCGATGGAACTAACATGAAGCACCCTCAGTATAATGGAGTTTGTCTGACCTTAATTGGCAAGGATGGAAACAAAGGAAATATGCTCGTTGCAGCAGGCTATGTATTGAAGGAAATGTGGTGTAGCGGGATCAGTAAATCGGCGAGATTGCTGGATCCAACTTACCAACAGCGCCCAGACACCGACAAACGGAGGGGGCCCCCCGATGATCCGTGATCTGCTGAACTTTCCTCACCTTCTGTACCCGTGGGTAGGGCGGGATCTTGCTCTCTGGGTAACTTCCAAAGAGTTCAAGTGGTGTCTTGGCGTAACGTGGGGATGGGGTGGTAAGATCTTCACTCTGCGTCGGTAGATGTCTCTAGACCCTAAGCGAATATCTGAGCTTGGTGAATCCAGGGCCTAGATCGTGGATCTGGCCGTAGGTTGCCTGGCTGGTGTGCTCCCTTGCCTTTGTGTTTCCTTTTTGGTCGTACTTGCCGCCTCCTGTGACGGGATCTTGAGAGTTGAGAGCCTCTAGGGTGTTGCCAGCCAAGTAGTAAATCCGGTTAACCCTTCGGATCTGCACGTGTAAAGGAAAGCCCACTAGATTGTAGGATCTGGCCAATGTATTATTCAGTTATCACTACCAGCACTCGATTCGAAATTCCCAACCTTTTCCGAGCTCGTACGGTCAATGTAGTTCCGATTCTTGAGTGCAGGAAATCACTTGCGTGATACTGTGCAAATTGAAGTCTGTATTGATACTTAAGCCTATACCTGCCTGGAGTTCTACCTTCTATGTCTTTTACCTGCTAAATCCTCTACCAGGCTCGGCTGCATGTCTTTTATCTCCTTGACCCGTCATCCCAGCTGTATTATCATCAGATTCACCGGATCCGTGGCGTAATCATTAGGGTCGTCACATTATGGATATACTTGTCCGGATCCAGGCCACCTTGATCCACCTCTCTACAAGCATACGCTCATCATGGATCTTAGCTCTCCAATATTCCCACATCGTCTTGCGACCGTCTGTGATCTCCATCGTCCCACGAAAGTTCGAGATCCATTGCATCCACCATCCCAATATCCTGGATTCAGGTCACTCCGTGTGGGATCCTCACCCCCTTGGATCCGGACTTGGAAGTGTGGGATCTGGGACATATCGTTGTGGATCTTGCCTTCTCGTTAGTCGTTGTTACCAGATCCACCTTCAGATGACACCTACCATCCTTCCTTCATAGGATGCCCACTTGATCCACCTGTACATGGTATATCCCAAATCCCTTAAGAGAACTCAGGTGAGGGTGGATCCGAGTCTCCCTTTGGAGGATTTTACCCTCCCATACGTTATCTATACCAGATCCATCGTCGACCCATACCTAACGCCACTTTATCTTGGCCAATCCACTCCGAGAAGCGTGGATCCATGCCGGGCGATCCAAATCCCTCCGAACCACTTGGTGCTGTCCCTAATTAGGGATAGTGGCCCCTTGTTAGATCTGTTCTCTTATTTCTGAAAAAGCACTTCACCACAATCACCTCCTGTACGTGGTCGGCGCATGCACAACAGCGTTCACAACGTACACTCTGCCTTCCAACAGCTCCTCCTG
>NW_003303745.1:753705-798033 GCF_000142945.1 Phytophthora infestans T30-4
CACTGCATCTAACTCTGGATCGGCATGCAATACTGGATCCACTGCATCCAAGTCTGGATCGGCATCCCAGGCTGGATCAACGGCTGCGTCCAAGTCGGGACCCACATCCAAGACTGGATCCACTGCTGTGGCGCCGAAGACTAGTTCTGTGGACAAGACTGGATCCGTCGCTGCGGTGTCAAACACTGGTTCCAGCTCGAAGGCTGGATCCACTATCACGACGTCGCCCCAGGCAGTTGCTGCGACCGGATCCACGGCAGTTGCTCCTTCTACGACGGGGCCAGCCACATCCACGGCCAAGTCTAGTTCGTCTCAGTCGGGATCCACTTCTTAACCCTTCCGTGACGGTTGCTACCGCTCCTCGACCAGCTTCTACCGATTCTTCAACTGTCGGAACTGGGTCCGGTTAGGGGAAAGCTAAACGTGCTATCCCCACCAGTTGTGGCCTCGGCAGCTCGGAAGACGACAAGGAGAGGGGATCTAATTGGTTCGACGGCTCGGGACCTCCTATTTGCTCGTCCTTGATGCATCCTCTCTCCACCGGCCACCATTCATTCAGCCCCGACGATGATGACGATGATGACGACGATGACGATGAAGATCCCGAGGATTCTGAGGAGGCCGAACTGCCGACGGTGCCTTGGAAGAACACACTCGGCGGGCTTTGTCCCAATCCAGATCCGAAGCTCGACGGATATCCCTCTCGACGCCGACCAAGCAAGTCGCTCGCGCGCCTGGATCTAGGGCCGACGCTGCGGGATCCGCGAGCCAGGTCGACAGTGATGATGGATCGGGCAGCGATCGTGGAGGGGGATCACCTCACGGTGGCGGATCCACTGGATCTGCCTTGGTCCCAGCTCTTGCTAGCACTTCTTTACCAGGCATGCTCCCCGTGGCTCCGTTTGGTCCGGATGCTTGTGTCCGAGGCTTTCGCCACAAAATATATCGAGCCTTGGTTCGCCAAGAAATAGAACCGGGTCGCCATCGCCACCATGAAGATCACCGTCCTGTTCCCTGAGCTGCCGTTCCGAACTGACTGGATATTCTCTCGCGAAGAGGATGACATGCCGACGTCCGGATATGTGGATTCGCTCGTCACCAGATCTCACATGGAAGAGTTACATAATGCCGCACCATGGGATATGTCGACGACCACGCTGGTGAATCCTGTTAGCTTCCGAGGTGACGTCGGTGGACATCTCGGGGTGCTCGTTGGTGCCTTCCGAGATTTCGTTTCCAAGTACCGAATTGTCATATGGGAAGGCTCCCATCGGCTCCCTGTTTCTCGTGCCCAACTGCGGAGTTCGACATGGCTGTCGAACTTCAACAAGCAGCGCGGCAACAGACGCAGTCACGTCGGTCGGGCTTGGAAGAAAGCTCTCGTGTTGGCAATCCAAGACGGTTGGTTTGACGAGGATATCTTGCTGGATCCGTTCGTCTTGCACCTTCTCCGGCGTGGGGATAAGGTGACGTGGTTTCCTGGATCCGTATCTCGTCAAGCCAACTTGGAAAGTCCTGGCCTCCACAGCCCGGAACTTACGAGCTTAGTGGAGGCTCTACAAGAGATTGAAGAAGCCGAGCCTTGGCGCATCCAATTTCGGGGGGGGGGGGCACCCAACATCCAAAACACCGGATCCAGCGTCTGGCGGGCAAGTTCTTTAACGTTCAGCCCCAGACCACCTGATCCATACCGCCCTTTCACGCTTCGCCCCCAGTTCTAGTCTTCGTGGATCCGCTTCGTAGTAGTAATTAGCGGCTGAAAACTGGGTCGATTTAGCAGCCTGTTAGACATAAAGCCTGGCTCCCGATTATACCGGATCATCTCACTAGCTCCAAACTACGAAAGACACATTACTCGTACGATTCGGCGATGGTCTGTGCAGTTCTGGACGCGCTAGCTTTGGCTTTCACGTATCCGGTAAACAGATTCACCCAGATCAACAGCTCTGTGTATCCTTTGAATGACCTCGGTAGCGAAGGGATGTGATCCATGGCTATGATTTGGAACGGGTAAGTCGCTTGGACATTCCCTGGAGACCCCCCTTCAAATGTGGGCCTGCCCTTGCCTGTCTCACAATCCACGCATTTACCGACACATCGCTGCACACTCTTTAATAGTCCCCTCCAGTGGAAACATTCCCGGACCCCTTGGTAGGTTCGACCGATTCCCTGATGTCCTCCTTCTAAGCTAGCGTGATAGCGATGTAGGACATCCTGTTGCAAGGTTTCCGGCATCACCAATCTCATCAATCCGTCTCGATCCCCGCTGACTCGTTTCGTAGGAGGGCAATAGAAAAGCAAACCGTTCAGATCCACTGCATAATCCGTAGCGATAAGACTGTGGGATTTGGCGTCTTCCCGACTCAGGTCTCGTACATCCCCCATCAGATACTTCTTTAACCCCAGGACCCACACTTCTTCGTTCTGTGCTTTGAGAATCCGCTCAATACGGACTCCCTTCACAATTGCTTCATCGAGAATCTGGGGGCTGGATCCAATCCTTCCTCTGGATCTAGTGACAGCCATTACCCGGACCGTCCACTACCACTTCGTCTAGTCGGTTTAATGTGACGAGATCCTGACGCTCGACGTCTCCTTCCACCTCAACATCACATTGATTTCGTAAAGCGGCACTTGCCATACTGTCCGCACTGGCATTCCAATCTCGCTTGACATGTACCAACTCGTGATTTATCCAACTACGTAAGTGGACCATCATCATCTGCCGTAACAGCGTTAGGGCCGGGGCCTTGCAGTCAATTAACTCGCACCTGTCGGGTCACCAAATTCAAATCTCCACAGATTACAGCCTTTTCGGATTCTCTTCCTTTAGTAGACCCATCCCCAGCAGGAGTCCATTGTACTCCGCTTCATTGACGGTGAGGCCTTCCGCGTAAGTGGATCTGGCCCTTAACACTTCCCATCCGGGCAGTTTCCAGAGAATCGCGCTGTAAGCTCCTCCTCCGCGTCGCACGCGATCAGATCCATCGAAACTCAGGACGTACAGATCTTCATCCGCTAGTTCCGTCGGGATTGGGATCTGGATCTGGCGTTTGAGCTCTTTTTTAGGAGCAAACCTAGTCAGTGCTTCGTCCATCTTGGTTCTGACCGTGATGCTCGCGGCCAAAACTCCCAGGATCTCGTCTTCTCATTTCGAACATTTTACGATCTCCAGTGTCCATGGTGAAAGTAAAGCTGCCCATTGTCCCAACCGCTCTTGTAGACCGGCCGACTTAGACAACCATGCGAGCGTGTGATGTCTGCACCAAGGGGCGTACTCCTCGATGAACCGACTGTAGTAGCTCAAACTGCCCAAGAAGGATTGCATCGCCCGTAGCGACTGTGGGAATGACAAGTCTGCCAGCGAAGACAGGCCATAGGATTCGCCTCCAATCCCTCCTTGGAGACTCGACGACCTAAATAATCCACCTTACGCATCCCCCAATAACCCTTCACCACACTGATTGAGAGATTCCACTTAGTACACGCCTCCAGTAGGGATGTCACTCTCTCGCACAACTGATCCCACGATTCCGCCGGGATTAGAATGTTGTCGATATAGGATCTGCGTCCTAACACGGATGGAGTTCCCAGATCACCTGACGCTCCTGCTTCGAATGGAACCTCTTTATCATGACCTTCCCCGGATCCTCTTCTTTCGGGTTCCGGTATTCGGGTAAATCCGTAGAGGGCATTATCGAACAGGCGTTAATAGATCTGGGGTGCATTCTTCAATCCAAACGGCATCCGGCTCCATTCGAATAGCCCAAATGGTGTGATGAATGCGGATATTGCGCGAACTCGATCCGTCATAGTCACCACCCAAAAATCACTTGCCATATGAACCAATTGGCGGTGACCCGGGTCACCAACTATTATTTGAGCAAAATCTGAAATATTTATTTAATTTTAGCACCAGGTAATTAAGTACCATTTCTCGTTTGGACTACGATCCTTTCACTGTTGGCTCAAATGAGCGACCCTCCTACCACAGAACGACGAGCTGGCGGCACAGGTGGCTCGAGTCAGACTGCACCACGGAAGAAACAAAAGCCTCGGAATCGACTTACTGCATTTGAGCGTGCTACTTGGCACTGGGAAAGCTGAGCAGTACAGCGCAAATCGTTGTCGATAAAATATTTCTCGATTCCTGCCGAGTATTTAACTTACAATCCGGATGAATCAGCATTCAGCGAGAATAAGGACGAGTCTAGTGACGCTTACAAAGGTGCAAGAAGTTTGAAGAGAGAAGTAGCTGTAGGAGTGCAAGCAAAGCGACCAATTGGATGACCTCGGAAGCAACAAGCTCATACAACAAAATTCACATTTATCCTGCGCTTTCTGACACCCCGTCCACAAATACCAAGCAGCCTGCATATCGATAATTCGAATTCGGGCACTTCTAGCAGCACAGTGATGACTAATGACCACGCAGTCGACGCCAATAACAACAATCAGTATCGGCAACCTCAAATATTGAAGGCGACACCACATATTTTAGGAACGACATCATTTAGTTTAACTCGGACGTTGGATCGAAGCTGCAGTGCATCCAGAGCTGCAGCAAAGAAAGGATAGTCGGCATTGCCTGATTACAGAAACTTAAATAATGCATATGTTTTATGACAGAATACTTGAGAACCGGGTCATTGGTGTGACCCGGGTCACCGCCAACTGTTTCATATCTAGAGAGCTGTACCAGAGTACTTTATCCAGATCTTCCAATAGCGCATTGATTAGAGGCATAAGATACACCATCAATCTGGTCACACCATTAACCATCCGGTAATCAATACACAGACGTACATCCACTCCCTTCTTCTTAACGATGATTACCACAGGAGATGCCCACGGGGAGGTTATAAAACTGATGATTTTGGCTTGTGGCAGACCCTTGATCAGATCCGAGAGCTATTCTCGTAGCTGAGACGCCACCTTCCGCACCCTTTGAGCGATTGGCTTCGCATCATCGATATCGATGTCACATTTGACTCCGCGTGCAGCGGGTGGTAATGCGTTTCCTGGCAGATGTCGGGTTTCCCAGATCTTCTGACATAGCCGATCCACTTCCGCGGATTCGTTCGCCCCCGGATCTACTTGGATATCATCAATCGTAATCTCCTCTGTGGTCAGTGGTACCTCCGGGATTACCGTCATACCTTCCCAAGATCCTCGGCGTGTAGATCCCCGCATTCATGGTAGCAGACTTGTTTATCTTCAGTCTTTGTCGAATCCACCATTGGATCCAAGCACCGCGACCCTCTTTCACCCGTCATTCCTTCTGTCTTCGTGGGATCAGGTACCCTGGTCACCTGTTGGATCGACTTGATCTTCTGGTGAGTTTATACACGACGGCTCCTGTTTAGCCAGGGACACTCTCGACAGGGATCCGAGCATTCTATCCCATGGAAAGTTCGGATCAAACCCTGGGTCAGCAGGAATTGGCGAGCCGCCTTCAATTCCCGGCGACCCCTATCCACCGACCCTTGGATATCTAGGAATCGGCTCTGGGTTTCTCCAGCCGTCTTGGATCCAACTTCTACCACTTGGATCCCAATCTGACGATATCCATGCAGGATCGTTCGCGGAGTTGGGTATGTAGGCCGATCCACCAAGGGGGCAGTTGGCTCCGCAGAAAGCCCCCCCCAGGGATTCAGTCTTGGTAGGCGCTTCATACGCCACATTCTGACATTCTTTATAGCGACGGGATCACACTGACACATATCCAAGTCACCTAGGGATACCATTCCTCGCCACCCACCGCCCGATCTCCTCATAGTGGTCTAGTAATAGTCTCTTGTCGCTGACATTCGTGACGTGGTATAGTGATCGACCGGGTCCTTGGATTACTGTAGGCACCCACTTCTCACCCCGGGTGACCCACAGTTTCTCATGTTCCACCCATTTCAACCGATCTGGCAGCTCCCAGGTCTCTCTGGGCTCGATCCAGGTCGTCTTCTCCGCCCTTATGATCCTCATCTCCGCTCCGTACAGCGGCCGCCTTCCACGGAGCTGGATCCGCATCTCGTCCGGGAAACACAGTATCCCATCTGCCAGATCCAACCTTACCCCAGCTGGTACCATGAAATCCATCCCGAGGATGGCATCTTAACCAGCGAGGTCCCCGACTAAAATATTAAACCAATATACCAAACAACCTGCCAGCGTGATCTTGATCCGCGTTCTTCCACTCGTACGGTCCACGCCTTCACCAATCCCAACACAATCTTGAATCCGACTCCCATCTACTTGGCACCCAGCCTTACGAGCAAAGGCGGTATCTAGTACAGACACCTCGGCACCACTGACCAGGAGTAGGATTGCTTTTCCATTGTTGATCTTGCCTTCCACCTTAGCTTGTCTGAGCCATTTGCCGGGGGCATGGTACTTCCAGTATCCACGGGACTCCCCTGTCAGCAGATTTATGGATCCAACATCTTCAGATCCACGGGATCCAGTCATCTGACAAACCTTGGGTGGATCTGCAGTGACCTCACCCTTGGTAGGCTCAAAACATTGGCCATGTTGTCGTTTCTCCCAGTATCCGCGCGCTTCTCCCCTTTGTAGATCCAGGGTTGAAGAGACTTCAGATCCGGCGAATTCATCCACTTGGCGCAAACTAGAAACCTTGGCAACTGACACTTCATGTAGATCACGTGTATTATCGACTGAATCTAGGGGCCTGCTACCTGGATCTAGCGATGGCTTGCTTACAAATACATAGATGCAATACCTAGAACGCTCGGCTCGTACCGGATTCAAACCCGGAAAGCGTCCTAGTTTAACATCTTCTCTGCCACTTATGGCAACATCCCTCTGTGCTTGGCTGGATCAAACCATTGGCGGATCTGGTTGTAGAACTCTTCCATCGGGCACTTGCCGGCGTCGTGGATCTCGCCACAGCCGCGACACACGTAGAAGCAATGATCCCCAGGACGACCTTTCTTGCCACACTTCTCACAAACCAGTATATTTCCAGCAACCAGCTTCTGTGTGCTTCCGGGATCCACACTGCGATCACCTGGTTGTCCTGTTCCATCCGTGAGATCTCGGAATCTGTACATCCCACGGTCCCCGGGGTACGGTATTACCAGTGCGAGAGTTGTCTCCCGTCTTCGCCGTACGATCGTTAGGCGCAGTGAGACAGACTCTGCAATAATTCTCTGGATCGGAGTCCGAGCCATCGGATCTCGATTCAGTTACTGAGTCGGGCGCCGCTACTTGGTGGACACGTCGAGCTAGGGCCGTGGGTGTCGGAGCTTTTTGGCGATACTTGCCGGATCCGACCGCCGCCTTCTTCTGGCGATGTTTCGCGCGATCCACAGCCCGCAGCACTTCTTCAAGCTCATCTGTATCTGGTAGACGTAACAATGTCACCCTGTCGGCCAGATACACATTTCTCAGTGTCTCGATGAAATGGTCCATAGTACCTTGGACCCTCCATCCTTGATCTTCAACTTGGCCCGTAGACCAGCCACATTTAGTCGATGTAGATATTCCAGCGGGGATTCATCCGATCTGCGGCGAGCGTGGTAGTATTGCCGTGCCACCGACACCCCCAATCCAGAGTACTGGGTTTGGAAACTGCGCAGAAAATCCGGCCACTTGTTCCTCCTTCAAATCCGATATGGCTGAGATCCGTACTCTCTCGATCATAGACGATCCATCCGTCCCGGCTGCAGCTGTTGCTACCGCCGCTGGCGAGGGGTATGAGTCATCCAGATCATCCGGGTCGAGCTCATCATGAGAGTTGTCTCCCTCCACTGACTCCATCTCCACGTCTCGTGCCCAATGTTCATGGAACACTTGCGGTTGCGGCCTGGACACTCTAATGCCTTGTTTGGCCAGGAAACGACTTATCACAGCTTCGAAGTGTCGTTGCAGGGTGCCCGAGGAGGTTCGGAAGAGCCTGTAGCGGTCTGATCTCTGGCGAGACAGGATCCGTGAGGCGAATACCTTGCACTCAATCTGACGATAATCCCACTGGCCTTTTGCTGGATCTGGCTCGATCCTGGTTGGATTGTATCAGATCACGGGTAGGGCGTCCTGGATCCCGAGTCTTCACACTCGAGGGCGATTCCTGTCCCCTGATCCTCGCCCGCGCTTCCAGCATGGATGGTCCGAAGGACCTTAAGTCATGCGTCGTGGCTCGGACGACGTATCCGAGCCATCCTCCGCCGCGGATTCGTAGTTAGCGGATGCAGCGTGACTGATTCTCAACGACGAAACTGGATCCAAAGCAGCGGTAAGCACTCCCAGTGGTATGCTCTGGGAGTGGCAGAATGCCCCGCCACGTTCAATCGCATGGTACTCCATGTGAGCTACTTAGACGACATCTTCGTACACAGTCGCGTTAAGGGAGGCCTCAGCGCGCTCGAAGTCCACTTGAAGCATCTGAGGCAAGTCTTCTAAGTGATGCGCGATAACAAGATGTACGCAAACTTGAAGAAGTGCATATTCTGTGAGCCAGCGATTCCCGTGCTTGGCCGCTTTGTGAGCAAGAACGGCGTCCGCACCAACCCCGAGAAAGTATCGTCGATATGTGCGTGGCCTACGCAACAGAATCCCACTGAACTGCGTCAGTGGCTGGGTTTTGAAAAATATATCCACAAGTACACGAAGCATTTCGCCGGATCGATCCAGCCGCTTTCTTCGTTGTTGAAGAAAGATGTGTCGTGGCCGTGGACTTCCGCACATCAAGCCGTATTCGACTCGTGAAGAAGAGTCTCGCACAGGCCCCAATCCTCGCACTCTTGGCGGACCCGAAGCTTTATCATGGCGTCTGTGACGTGAGCGATTTCGTTATCGGCTGTGCGCTGATGGACTTTGATGATGAAGATCGAGAGCGCGTCGTAAGCAGCCCGTCCAAAAATGAAGTCGGCGGAGCGCAGCTACCCTGCTCACGACAAGAGGCTCCTTGCGATGCGCTACGCTCTAATCAAGTTCAGAGGGTACTTGCTTGGTAAAAATACCTTCGCGGTGTACACCGACCATGCATCGCTGAGGACAACGATGAAGAGTCCTTATATCGCCCAGCGGATGGCTCGCTGGCTTTCATTCTTATCTAAGTGCAACTTCGTGGTCCATTATAAGCCCGGCAAGAACAACATTATCGCCGACCCTTTGTCCCGACTACGAACCACGCGGTGCATTTTTTCGAAAAGCTTCGCTCGATGAAGACAATGCAGACGAGTGTGCCACGTGCGAGGCGTCAGAATTCAACCTGACTAGCGTCTCCCCGGTAATGCCACCTCGCGACGAAATCCGAGCTGCTTACGAGCATGACTCGACGTACTCCAGTATTCATGAGCATCTCTGCTCTCCCAGCGCCAACACACTGGGAGCCCTGTACGAAACCAAATCCATCGATATAGTCTCGAGGACGGGATGCTGACGTACAGCATCTACAGCTTCGATGCCCCACATGTCGTTGTCCCTAACGACCCCGATCTGCGCTCACGTATTATCTTGTGAGTTTCATGATGCCCGACATCTTGTGAGTTTCATGATGCGCGTCTTTTTACACAATATACAACGCGAGAAGCCGTTTGCCGCTGTGTCAAGCGGCTTTCATTGGCCACAGCTGGGACGTTAGCGCGTGCGCACCTGCGACATCTGCGACCTTGAAGAAGCCCTTCGAAGCTACACGACGTCGTTCTCCGGCTGGAGATCGTTTATGTCTCTGGCCGAGGTCGCGCTGAGCAACGGAGTACATGAGCATCCTACAGCGCCGTGCGGCCTCCACTCTGGGTGGGGAAGAAGATGCCGACAAGCCGTCTACTCCAGCTCCGATGTCTCCGGAGGCAACACCGGTACTGGGCCAACAGGTACATACACCGGTTGCTTATGATATCTCGAGTATATCTTCAGTTCTCACGTCGGTCAACGCAGTGACACGTCCCGCGTCGAGCCCACTTGCGCCGGCTAACTACGCGCCGAAGCTTGCGGCGCGACCAATCAGCTCCGCAGTCGCCTCCGACTTTGTACTACAGCACCAAGCGGTCACCAGCTATGTTCAAGACGCACTGCAGGGCGCAGTGAACAAGCAGAAGGAGAGCGCTGATAAAACTGGCCACAAGAATACGGCCACATTTACGACAGGTGAGCGAGTGCTTCTGTCAGCTGAGGATATCAGAAACTCAGCGGTCACCAACCTCGGCGCGAACGAACTCGCGCTGCGCTTTATTGAGCCGTTTACAGCTACCAAGGTTATTGGTGACGCCTATACACTCGACATTCCTTCGACGCTACGGCTACATCCGACGTTCTACGTCGGACGATTGAAGAAGTACCATCCGGACGCATATCGTTCTCGAGCGACGCGGCAACTTTCCAGCGAGATGGTCCTCCCCCTTTGATCGATTCTTCGGGCGCTCAGCGCTGGACCGCTCAGCAAATCGTCGACCATGACCTTCGCCTGTGTCATGGTACCCGCGACGGTCATACTGAAGCATTATCACAGGGTCGCGCCCTGTGGGACAAGGAACAACACTATCGTGTGCGTTGACTGGGACTCTCCCCCGGTGAAGATACTTGGTAGTCGGGCAGTCGCTTCCTGGAAGACGCTCCCGATATCGTGAGCGAGTACGAGAAGACATTCACGTTCCAAAGCATGAGTAAGCCGGGTGCTGATACCCACAATGAAGAAGGCGACCATCCTCCGCGGATACACGGAGACGCTCACCAGGAAGATTAAGAAGAAACCTGAAGCCGACGCCGGGATCGAGCCGGTGATCAGCTACATATGATTTCGGCACTGCACCGCTGAACCACTAGGTGAGTAAGGCGAGTAAACAATTGAGTGAGTGAGTGCGTGTGTGAGTGACGCGACGACGAGTGAAACCCAAGCTCGCAGGACGCCTAAATTCCGACGTCGCAGTCGCCTGGGTCTACAGTATACCTCTCCGTACTCTGTGCAGTCGCGCATCCTCACCCAGTCAACTGAGTGAAGTGGTTGTCGTTCCCGTATCTGAGGAATTAAGTACCTGGTGCGCTTTGTGTCTTGATCCTCGTGTCTGCTGGAACATCGTGGACGTCCCATGATGAGTATATCCCCAAGCACAAGGAAGTTTCCAGTCGGCACTCAGCCATTGCGTCTGTGGTGATCATCGTGCCGGCGTTTCCTTGCAAAAACATTTGCACGTGCGCTTGTCGCGGAGTTTGAACTCCGTGGGAATTAAAGTCACGCGTACTTCGCGTGAGCAGACTTCGGTACCCGCTCGGACACGACGTCGAAGAGTTCACGATGTGCCTCAGGACATCTGCAAAGGGCCCAGATCCACTCCACCATAGCCTATTCCCGCCTCGCCTGGCACCTCCAAGCCCACGTGTGCCGACACCAGCGCCGTAGCCTTCAAACTTTTATCTGAGATGGCTTCTCGCTCTGCACGCTCGCTGCCGAGCGTGGTGTTTCTTGTTAATACGCCAGTGTCTTGATATCGCAAGTGTCGCCGCTCCCGCCTCCGCCCTCCCAGCCGTCTTCTCCAATGTTCTTCATCAGCGCTTACGTTGCCTAAGTGCAATTTTGAGGGGAGGGCAATGTAACGGGCCCCTCCATTACATAAGTAGGTAAATACCTTTACATAAGTAGGTGCATCAGCACACGGCTAGCGTGTGCTGAAATGCAGTCATGTTATTGGCTGATTTATAGGTATACAGACCCATTATTAGCCAATTGGACTATGACGTGCATTTGAGTGGCCAGGACTGTGGCCCAGTGCGATCATTTCACAATTATCACTCTCCCATTCCCATTCCGTAAGTTTCTGATGTTCTTGCAAGTTCCTCAAGCTAGCGAAGTCGTTAAAACCATTACCAACTAGGATACCCTTTATAAAAAACAATGGAGGAGAACCCAAACGCGAAGAAAAATTTAAAAAAATGTGTAAATCGAACCTTTTAATTAATCTATATACTTTGCGTACTTGCTCGCTAGAACGGCTCGCCCGAAGGTTTTAATATACTCCTCGTTATCCCTAATATCATCCTCCCTGTTTTTTTTTCCTTCCTAATGCACGTACAACTATTCATAAAACAGTCCCCAAAGCGGCTGCACATGTCGTACCCTCGAATGGTTTTAAACAGAACACCTTTAGAAATGAGGCATGCACTAATTTTTAGAATATCAATAGGCTACGACGCTACGAGTACTATCGCTCATCTTTTGGTGGGGCTCATACAAGAACGTGCAACGCTACACGTACCAGCCTTCGTTTTGGCTTGGTGCCAAATTTAGAGCACATCCTCCGAGTAGATACTGATATTACTTAGGGGTCAGTGCAACGGCCCAGGTATACACTCCGCTACTTGCTTACACTATAGTGTTGAGGAAGCTCGAAATAGGACGACGGAGTTTTAGGTTAAAGGAATAATCAACTCTGACTTTATTTTAGGACCTGAAGTTATCTCGATGGCCTTTAACGTTATCCATCTGCGCTCTGAGTATTGGATTAGTACCAGATATGATTCGCTGTCGCATTTACTGCAGCCCAGGCTGATACATATTCACCGCTACATAAAAACATTTTTTGTGAGAAGCATGTACATTCCTGAAATTGCCTGGT
This sequence comes from Phytophthora infestans T30-4, assembly GCF_000142945.1. Lineage (NCBI taxonomy): Eukaryota > Oomycota > Peronosporomycetes > Peronosporales > Peronosporaceae > Phytophthora > Phytophthora infestans. The sequence continues at coordinate 766,269 of NW_003303745.1, forward strand.
GGGAGGACTAATCATCTACGTTACTTTAGTCTAGTTTGGGGTTTCGTATATTCCTGGGGTCTGTATGATATGAACACTGGACTGGTTATTCGAGAGACGCCTGAATGGGTTTTTACTTATGTTCACGTTAATGGACACTACACATTGCTTTAACTACTGAATGTTCTGCGGACTTAGTACAGGACATTCTTTAGTAAATTACGAATAGATAGACATTAAATCACATGTATTGTGCCTTTCTGTCAAAACGCCCTCAGTTTTAGGGTCCTACGTAGGAGGATGGACCTTACGGAAGATCGCCTATCTGATCGGGTGCTTCGAACTAAAATTTAGCCTAACCCTTTGACAAAAAAATACGATGCCAATCAAAGACATATTTGACCAGATTTGACATATTTTAATTAAAATATTAGTTTGCATTCCGGGCAACTGGTTTGCATGCGCCGTCAGCTAACAGGTGGCGTGGGCTCAATTCCCATGTCTATAGGGAGCTCGATGCTTGAGGTTAGTGTCGTGTGCAAGTCCTTCGTCGGATCAGAGACATAACCAAGTGTTTGGGTCGGCACGCTACTCTCTTCGGGGACGAGTCTAACATGGATCAGTCGAGATAGGATTTCCAGGAATAATTGCACCACCTGGAGGTTCTGTTCAATCGGCGTTCGGCGGATGGCAGATGGGATAATTCCCTGGGCATAAAGGTTCTCGATTGGTTAAATCCCTACTTTACTGCAAATACATAGATCATGGTTTTAATACAAATTTTAAGATAGATTAACAAAACCGAAACAGATTGTGTCCACATCTTATGACATTTGGCAAAATTGCATCCCGTTTCGACATGATCTCCTAAATTTTGTCGAGCTCTACCGTGAGTATGCCCCCACGCCCTGGCATCCGTTGGCTTAAAGGCTCGCTTTTAGTTTTACAATGTCGCTGCCACTACCAGCAATTTTTACCTGTCGCCTTACCGTCACGAACGGCCATTCTCTCATTTCGTGCCGAAACTAGATCGAGCCCATCGACTTCTCCTTTCAGATTGACCGTAGCTTTAGGCTTTTCAAGGCTCAAGTAGCAACCAAATTCATTCGTCGTCTGCCAAACGGTTGGCTGGATAACTTCAGCGTATATATCAAGCTCACCAAGCACGCCCCACAACGTGACTATCTCGAGTTGGACGAAGACAATTTCTCTAGTCGCGTCGCCAGATCTTGAGAATTAGCTCGCCTTCGCCCCCACGGTCAGTCTGAATTTGTTTTATTGATTTTGGTCTATGTTCCTAGAGCACCATAACCAAGAGCCAGTACTATTCGTAGAGCAACCGAGAATCAAATCCAAGAGCAAGTTCCCCGTGTAGCAGCTATGCTAGCTGAGCGCAATATTTCAAGGGGGTCAGCCTCACAGCTGTACATGGCAACAATGCCAGCTCGACTTCCAGCTGACGCTCCACTACAAGCTCCTGATAACACAACATTTCGACAACTTCGGAACATTGATCAGCTTTGCAGGAAATGGAGACGAATCAAGATACAGCTCAAGTAGCCGCTGACATGAATTTCAGAATGCTCAGGATCAAAATTCAAGGTGCAGTGATCCAAGTGCATGTTGGGGATCCCGAGGAAATTCTCGGTTTACCGGCCTACAGCCTTCGCCCTCCGTTCCGGGACTCGGTAGATTTTGAGACTCCCGCTCTTGCAGAAGACATGGATGATATCGCTCGCCTTAACGATCAACTCTAAGGAGCGAAGTAGAGGTAGAGTACGATGTTTACAGTACAAATAAATGAATTGCATTAAAACTCACTGATTTTTATACTGCGTTTGTTCCACATGAGCGGTTCGGCTTGAGCCTCCGCCACTAAGGACGCTTGTTGCTCATGTTTAGCAGGGATCTTGGCCTGCTCCATCTAAAAGATCATCGTTCTCACTCTCCATTTTGTTTGTCTCCACGTAATTTTAAATGAGCAACAGTTCGACGAGCGTGTATATCTATCTATTTCTGTATCGTTAACTCTTCAATACTTTGGCAGTGATCGTGCTATTGTGGTGGTCGTATATTTTAAGGTGGTGGTGGTGACCCGTTTTCTGTGTGTGTGGTCCCGTCCACAATAGCAGTACACATAATTTAAAGTGGTAATAACCCGGACTCTCGAGAGCTGACAGTGAGAAACTAAGCAAGGCACAGGCGTTCATGCTCCGCCGTGCAACTACAGATACAAAAACGGATCTAAGACGGCAACTACATCGCCACATTCTGAAGGGGCGCTCAGTGGGGCTTCTGAAACTTCAGCGGTAGGCGGTGGGGGGGGGCTGCTCGCTGAAAGAAGCAGCATGTACGCGTTAGCATTGGCGAGTGAGGTAGCGTCACAAGGCAGTGACGTAGGGAGAGTGCCAGCTCGTACTTGCTTGTCCTTGTGCCGGAGGCGCGCCAGCTTGTGCGTGGGTGTAAGTAGTGGGCGGGTCTGTCTGAGCGCACGCCGTATGTAGCCTTCCTTGATCAGCTGCTGAACCAGGTAGCAGCTCATGTTGGACGCGCGCTAAAGCAGACGCTGGCTTTCGCGCTCATTGACAGGAACTGCAGCGATTCTCTCGCACAGCTCAGCTCGAACCACCTTCTTCCTACCACATGCGCTCTTCCTTGACTTGACCACGGCTGCTACTCGATCTCCCATCGAATTGATTCTACGCCTCCAAATTCGCTCGACAACTTGGCGGCCCACACGGAAGTACGCTGCAACCCGAACGATCTCTCCATGTTTGAGCACTCCTCCCACGCTGCGAAGCAGTAAGGTCTCCCAGACGGCCTGGCGCTCACTGTCTGTGATCTCCCCCAGGTGCCAGCTTTCAAAATGAAAGCTGGGAGCGGGAGCCAGTCTGGTCGGGAAAGCGCGGGAGATTCGAAATCTAAAAAGTGATCGGCATAGAGGGGGTATTTTTTTGGGTAGGCTGTAATATAATTTCAAATGGTTATTTTTTTCAGAACGGAGGTAGTATCCGATTGAGACTAATGTTTAGCATTTTAACAAATATTAGATTAAGCATTTAAAAGTCAAGTAACCGATCCTAAATTCAAAAGGTACCGATTCAAAATTTACACCTGTGTACCCTCGGGTGTAATTCGAGCATTGGTGAATACCATGGCTTCATCTTCGAGATTTGCGTCAATACAGACATTTGGTTTTCGACACAAACTATCTGTTTACTCTCCTCGTCCCAATCGAAGCGAACAGAGCCCTGAAACACGAGGTCTTTGCCTTGTAACCGTAAGGCAATTTTGGTACCCCGGGCTCCTCCTCCAGATACGAAAAGGTGCGGGAAGGCGTTCAGCATTCCTGGTGCTGCAATGGTGAAGCTAATGGTGGAAAAAGCTACAAGCGAATGCGCTGTGATTTTCTTCAACTGCTTCAGCTGAATTTGTACGTCTGGAAACCATTCCGTGAAAAGGGACCACTTTTTCATTAGCGCATCTACGCCGCTTGTGATGCCTTTCATAACGTCAGGAGCCATTGTTGCATTTAGAAAGGCGAGGTCGCTGTCATTCATGCTATCGTGAGGGTAGACGCCAAGACGAAAAAATCGGAAATACTCGATAGCGACGAACCAAACCGAGAGATTACGAGATCTCTGTACAATACACCGATCACGTTCGCGCTTAAGTTGGGCAACTTGTTCGCTTAGACGTTCAGTCGAAGTGGTGAGATGCTTTTCGTATTTGCGCTGTTTTTGTCGATGTCGTTGTTGTTTGATCCGGTGTTTTTCGCGCTGATGCTCGTCGTTGTGTCAGCTGCTCATAGCTGTCTTGAGCACGTTGGTTCAGAGAAGTCTGGTGTCGGTTTGCTATGCTGATATTGCACATATAAGTTTCATAGATGCCAGGAGTTTGGAGTGTAGTCTGCATGATTCGTTTTGAGCGCCGGGCAAAGAATTCTTGTAATAGAAGGCTTGTGGAAAAATAGAAAACTGGGCTTAGCTACACTGCTCCCGCGTTCGGGTGTCGCTGATGCAACAATGATTATCAAGTCAAAGCTGCTGATCAGGGACATTTCGAGGCCTGGCAAGTAATCTACGTGACCCGTAATCTGTTAAATTTAAGCATCTACAGTAGATGCAATATATTCTAAGGATCGAAGATTTGACAAGAGCAGAATTGATTCAGTCTTATTATAATAGCAGGCAATACGCACGGTAATTCCAGTCAGATCGCTTTAGATACTTGTCTCGACAGCAACATCACTTATTTGACAAAAATCGCACGTCGTAGCGAAAACGGTAGTACAATATTATGGTAAACTATGCTTAGAACCTGTACTTGTTTGACCGATGTACCAGAGCGTTGCGCTGTCTGACGGATATTCCTTTGGAAATTCTTGCTGCTTCAATTTTTGCATTTGACACAATCGCTTTTTTACTGAATTGAAAGGCGCTTTGTGCTATTACGATAAAAAAAATCCGGCTTAATTACATGTACGGTTCGAAATGGTGCTGATGATAAGTACATGATATGTTTAGAATAAACTTAGAATACGCCGTGGATTAGATGTGACAAGTATTACTCTAACAGTACTCGAGGAATTGGCCCCAATTATTGGGCCTAAGCAGAATGTCAAAGAAACTTTAAATAGCTACGAAGATCGAAGTCCTTGAAGCCCATCAATATACGTCGCCAAGAACCAACCACCGTTATTTCTTTCTTCTGCAGTCTCTGTGCAACACTTAAATCTAGCCATTCGTCGTCGAACCCACGTAGCTGTCGCTTCGATCGCTCAGCTTCTACTTCTGATTATAGGAAAGGGTGGAATGGCTTCGAAGGAATATGGATGGTCTGTCATTTTCCGATATTGTCAGCCATTATTATATAAAAACAGGCGATCCTAGATAGAAGGCTGTAAAAGCATGAGAAACCATAATCTGAGGAAATGGTACATAATAAACTACAACAAATAGATTGTTGGTCGCTTTAGGGAAGCTTTTGGATGAAATGAATAGGTTTAATTCTGTGTTTATCATTGCCTCCAAGCGACCGAAAACTATTATTTTGCGCATCCATTATATGTACGGAGCTCATGGTGCATTATTGCATTTTACATGTATAGCCAGTGACAATCTATCGGGTGGCTAGCAATACACGGTGCTGAGTCGCGTTTTGACTCGACCTGTCATACTCTTTCTAAAATAATCCATCGTTCCCGGTCAGTTCACAATTTGCCCTCTCCTCAAACAATCTCTCACAACAAGACTCCTCGTTGTTAGGCTCCATTAACGGTAACAACCACGCGTCTCCTTTACATCTTCGCAGTGGTGATAGCGGGTACTCTCCTACCCTATAGCAATGCGCTACCTGCAGTCACCTCTGCCAAGTCTATGACTAAGAACGGGGCAACGGCTTATAGTTCTACCTCGGACAACCGTCTGCTGCGCCGTGTTAAAAATGATGAAGGCGAGATCGACGAAGAGAGGGTCATCAATGTCAAAAAAGCAGTTCAGAAGCTGAGTCCAGTTAAAGCTGCGGAAAAGATTAAGGAAAAAGCTGAAGATGTGAAGGACAAGTTAGATTTTCCCGCCGCTTGGCAGAAGTTGGTGGGTCACTTGAAGGTGCATTGAGATAAAAAGGGATAAACGCCCGGTGGTCAGTGACCACCGGGCGCTTATCCCACTGACCACTGGTCACCTAGTGACCTGTGCCAACCTACAGTCTTTTTCGCCAGCTCGGTAGTGGAAACACGTATAAGCTGGATTTGCAGTGCTGTTATACAGTGTCATTTTGCCCTGAAATCTATACCCCCTTACGAGTACCTTCTCCTGGTAGTGCTTCACCAGGTATTCCAATCAATATTGCAAGCTCGGTGAGTATTGCAACCGCTACGTGAAAGCTTACTCCAATACATATTGCAAAGTCTTCGTTGCAATGTCCCGTTCATTTTACCCATCACACTGCCGTTATTAATAACAAAAGTTTTATAAGACAAAATAGAACACCTTTCATGAGCTGATTTTTCTTCAGGCTTGGCCATACTGCGTGTAGGCTTGAGATACCTTTTAACCGACTGTACAACATTAGTCATCAATCGGCTTACAGCAAAATGTAAGCGAATGTTGAGCGAGATAACAAAAAGCGAGTTACGCAGTACCGTGGAATTAGGGCTGTCCATACATAAAGGTATTCCCAGTATTGAAGTTTTTTTGGGCGGTACGTACTTCATTCCAGAGCCTGCGCAACCATGTCGGCATGCCTGTCATGCTTCAAAACCAGTAAGTTCTCGATGTTGGAGGAAGTTAAGGGCTTTCGGATCGAGGGCAGACACTCCACTACGGTCCGAGGGCGGTTAGAGGTATGAGCAGGTAGTTGGTTTGCAGTGGTGCTTTAATACTAATTGCAGTATCGTGCGCTCCATCAGCATTGGATTGAGAGTATGCGTTCGAGGGCTTGTAGTAGTTGAGCATTAAGAAGAAACGAAATCCGAAAGTGAGTTTTATTGAGTTAGTTATTCTTGCCTTGCTTTGCTAGCTCCTTTTTACTTTCCTCCGTAGTCCTCCTAAACACATGTAAGTCCATACACAAAGATAAATTTCGTCGGCAACTCTTATACTCGTTATAAGCGTTGGCGCCGAAAATCACTTGAGTTTTGTATGTGAACTGGATATGCACAAATCCGACCCTGGCATTAACCATGCCAATCATTTGCGATCAGCCCATCAGATAGATCCATTCGACCCACTTCAACTTATGACCCCTCGAGGCACACGCTTGCCGCGCACCAACCGCGTGCTCCAGGCGCGTGCCTAGAGGAAGGAACCGAGGGGAAGTGACGGAGAAGTGGTATCACAGCACCCCCACTCAATTCAACGTCTCGAGCTTGATGACCAAATTACTCTTCATCATCAAGTAGCGTAGCATCTTCGACGACAGACCTTTGGTAAGGAAGTCCGCAAGCTGGCTCTTGGTTTCCATATACTCCAGCTCAACTTCGCCACTCATAACTTTTTCACGAATGAAGTGGTAGCGAATGTCGATGTGCTTGGTACGAGCTTGATAACCGACGTTTTTTACAATCGTCATGGCACCTTGGTTGTCCTCGTAGATCACCGTAGCCCCCACTTGCTCAGCACCAATGTCCTAAAGCAATAGACGCATCCACACCACTTCCTTGATGCAGTCGCTCAGAGCCATGTACTCGGCCTCAGTCGAGCTTAGGGCGACGGTCTTCTGAAACGTAGAGCGCCAAACCACAGGTGCCCCGCACATCATGAGCATTGTCCCGCTAACTGAACGTCTGTCGTCACGGTTGCCAGCCCAGTCTGCATCCGAGTAAGCGACGAGCTCTGTTCCTTGCGAACCGTCGTACTCGATGCCCACGTCCTTGGTCTTTAATAGATAGCGCACCACCCTGATTCCGGCATCCCAGTGCTTCTCACCAGGGTTCTCTAGGAAGCGACTCAACTTGGCAACAGCAACCGAGATGTCAGGTCGTGTGCCACTTGCTAGGTACATGATGCTACCAATGAGCGATCGGTACGGCTTCAACTTCATTTTAGCCTTGTCTTCATCGGTCTCCGGTCCGTCCTCCTTAGTCAAGTGTACACTTGGGTCCAGTGGCATCAGGCTTGGCTTCGCGTTTTCTTGACCGAACTTCTTGATGATCGACTCGGTGAATGCGCGTTGTGAGATGCCAAGCTTCTTGCCATTAATGCCGTAGTCGATCTCGATGCCGAGAATGAAACGGGCGGGCCCTAGATCATTGTACTTAAGCTTCTCGGCGATTCCAGCCTTTGCCGACGCGATGACGGCCTTGTCTCGTGATGCAATCAGCATGTCGTCCACGTAAAGACAAACGATGCACTCGTCATCACCTGCACCTCTCGTGAAGATGCACGGGTCAGCGTCAGCAGCCTGAAACCCCATGGTCTTGAGATGGTTGTCGACTGTCGCCGATGGTGGCCGTAAATTGCGTCCAGCCTGACAAATCTCTTTTTTGTATGTGAGCCTCCCAAGAAAGTGCGATATATTTGCTATTTTGAAGCATGTTTTGCAACTTGTGTGAAAACTGCACCGTAAAATAATAAAAATTGACTTGGTTATGGGCACTCGACGATATGGCCGTATAATTGTGTCCAGGAGTGTAGAAACCAGCTCCGATAACTTACTAATCTTAATATTATTACAACAAAACAATCGTAGTTCTATTTAAGTCATTGAAACTCGCAGAAACTACTGAGTGCAAATTAAATAGTATGTCCTCGAAAACGTGCATTCCTACGTTTCCGCTACTAGCAAGCACCTTGCTGCATTGTAAGCAAGCCCTCAGTTTAGCACTCGATTAATAAAACCAACATGCACTATTAAAATAGTAAATACAATTAAAACGATCCCGCCTCGGTGCCAACAGGCCTGCCGGCGCACTCGACTTCAGGGTCATCTTCGGGTGTAGCCAGTGTGAACGCCTTGACCCGCTCACCGTCCAAGCAGATCTTCGAGACTCCTCGGCGTACTGCATCTCCGATAACGAGATGGACATCGCGAAGCTTAATCGATCCAAGCTGCAAGATTCGCGAGCAGGAAGCTACCACGGCCAATTATACACCAAAACCCTCGGTGCTTTCAGCCGATCACTCGGCAGTTGCGGAATTCGTCATGCAGGGGCGATCCATCTCAAGGTTCGTCCGCGACGCACTGTAGAACGCAGTGGACAAGCAAAAGAAACAAGCTGATATACACGGTCGAAACAAAATTAAATGTATTCAAGATAAGAGATCGCGTTCTCCTATCGACCGAGGGAATCCGAGCTTCTGTCGTAATAAACCTCGGCGCCAACAAACTTGCTCCACGCTTCATCGGTCCTTTTCGAGTAACCAAGGCTGTGGGCGACGCCTACACCCTGGACATTCCGTCGTCACTTAGACTCCACCCGACTTTTTACGTCGGGCGACTCAAGCGGTATTTCCCTGCGATAATTCCTTACCCAAGCCGGCAGACGAAAAATGCGTCGGGCAACCATGCCGACGAGCCTGACGCGCCAGAGACCCGTCAGTCCGCCGGGCACGATCTTGCGTCCGCTCAGCTCTAATATAAGCGTCCAACGCACGGTTCGAAGCATTCTCCACCTCGCCCTGGATGTACAGGACGTACGTCGTATAACTGTGAAGACCCACCACCGATAATTGACTCGGTGGGTGACGTGCGCTGGATTGTGGAGCTTATAGTTGACCAATATGATCCCCACAACTCGGCTGCTCAACGTAACGTCCACTGTCATACTCTTCGCGCGGCTCCTACCGCGCGCCGTTATCTGGTACGTTGACTCGGTTATCCTCCGGATCATAATACGTGGTAGCCCCGCGCCAACCTTCTCCGCGACGTTCCGGACATAGTTCACGAGTATGAGACCATGCTGCTTGAGAAGAAGAATTCCGCAAGCCACCTCGCGGAGACCGTGAACGAGATCGAGAACGGCCACGAGAACGACCCGCACGAGGAGGACAGCGCTGCCGCACTCCGACGCGTGCAACGTCGGCGTGAGCCGCGGCGAACACTGACACAACTTGTCAGTGCAATAATGAAAGCAAAAAAACACCGGCGACATCGAACCGGTGACCAGTGGGTTGTCAACTCGACACGCTACGACTGCGCCGAAATGACTTCGATTACCAGCGGCGACACAGTGGTCAACAAGTACCTAAATTTGGTGACACCAGTGGTGACAACGTGATGCTCACTTGGGTTGCTAAAGTGCTTGACTTCCGTCGACAAGTCTCATGTCTTTGAGATGTTCGAAGCCGTTCCGTTCTGGCAGCAAATACAACACTCCCGTGTGTGAGCGGATGCGCCTGGTGGAAATCGAACCCTGGCGTTCTGACTAGAGGCCCCATGCATTGACCACTGCGCCACGAAGTCGGCTTCGTGAGTCTCCTCGGGTCCGTGATGTAGGTGCCTCAAGCTTGAAGTATTCTAAGTCGCATGTACGATTGGCGCTTCGTCGATGTCTTGGTAGCCAAGAGGAGCAGTGACGGTCCTCGTAGTACATCCAGAGCTCGTGGCACACCTGTCGATCCTGGGCTTGTCCTTGTTACCACCGCCAGCTACGCGCTTGCCCTTCGCGCTGTATTCGATGTCTCCGCCTCGTCGGTTTTCGTGGTTTCTTAAAATGTGTTCCGAGCGCTTATGTTGCGTAAGCGCAAATTAGAGAGGAGGGTGATGTAATGAGTCCAACTCCAATAACATAAGTAGGTAGACATTTTTTAGTTATTCCGTAAGTAGGTAAAGTGCACACGGGTAGCGCGTGTCAAGGTGTCATCATCTAATTGGTTAATAGTGAATATACAGACTCACTTATTGACCAATCAGGTGTAGACAGGTGTTTGAGTGGCTCACACGAGGCCAGGGTAACCGCCCTGGTCCTAAATAAATCGGAGTTGAATTTGACACAAACCTAAGACTTGGTTTTACTATTGCGAGTTTGTCAGTATTCTAAAAAACACTTTTTCTTGTACAGACTCCGCCCAGAAACTGAAAATGCACATGCAGCTTATACCCTCGCAAACGCGGTCATACTACTTTCAGCTCTTCATCCAGAATATATGTGGTTCTAATGATTTGCAAAAAAATTGAGGGCCCAAGCTTACTTGATATCCTTTGGGAGCCAGTTTCTGGGCGGAGTCGATATCATTTAGAAACATGTCAAATGAAATACATTTTCAGTATCTCGTTTAACAGGGGACAGAAGAGGCAGAGGTTTCAGAAAGCTGGAATAGTTTTTTTTGTCAGTATTGTACGCTCTACTCCAAATTGGATTGGGGGGTTGAAAAAAATCGCCTCAACCAAATCCCCCCAGCCTATCGTATTGCAAAGATTATTCATATTCAAGAGGTTTCCGTCTGCAGCAAACGGCAGCATCCTACCGGTAGCTAGTATTAATATTGAGCCTCGATCCCCGGACTCTGCGACGCTCTCCACTACAGACAGCCATTTCTGCTTGTATGCAAAACGGTGGCGGTCGTATTCGGACATCCCCACCTTCTGCCTGTGTGGCGCCATATCCTGAACGTATTCGTACACCTACACAAGCAACCCCACTCCAGTCAGGAGGCTCTCGTTGTCGGGCTTCACTACACTATACGTCAGAAGTTCCCCACACGACACAAGCTACAGCCCGGCACTTGACGCCACCTCCTGCTCCACCTTCGGATCCGGCTCCAGCGCCGGCTGGACACTCGCCGTCTTCTTCGATTTCAGCGCCGCCTCGACGCCCAACGCTTTCTAGAGTCACAACAGCAGCACTAATCCGACGGTCAGCGCCTCCATTAGGCTCAGCATCTCGGCATTCTGCTACACGGCCCCCACACCACCCTCAGCGAGTTCTTCTCCCCTTATTTATCGTCTTCGGTTCCCACACAGGTACAGTCGCGGGCGACGCCGTCAGACACCACGTCGTCAATCTTTCAGCTGGTTGCTCAGCCCATCGTAAAACTACGGTTAGTCAGCGCGATTCACCAGGCGATTCTTTAGAGGACTTTGCTGCTAATGGGTCGACGTTCACGGGTACAATACACAAGCTTTGGGTGAAGTATGGGCACCGTGTGAAAGGACGTACAGTGAAACGAATGAAGGCACCTTGAGCTTCGTCTAGGTTTGCAAGGGGATGATTACCATAGAAATCACACTGTCATTCTCGATGATCAGAAGAAAACTTCTTGTCAGCCACTGAGCGCCTGCCAATTATCACTTAAACGACCGACTTATCTGCAGCAGATAAGTCGAGGCATATACGCGCATACCCGGCCCGGAGGCGTAAATATCGTGTCAATAGATTCCCCTACCCCGCGAGTTATGTCGTGCAGCCATCTTAACTTTTAATCTTTAAATTTGTATATTTTAAGATTACAATCACTCCTGTATATGTTGCATGCACTCATTGGACTTAACTTGAAGCATATACCTTCCGCCGCGCCAAAACCCCAATCACTTTGAGTTTTTCGTCCGAAGGGCGAAGACAGCGACAGCTTCGTGGTTCGTTGTGTATGTTTCAACTCTAGTGCTCGTTTGTAATTAATCAAAACTGCTTTGTTCAGACGCATGGTAAACCCGCTGTACTCGGCCGTCCACAAGAGACGTCTGTGGATTGATGACGTCTCCAGCGATGAGAACACGCCGCCCAACGCTACGTCGATCCCCTACGAGGACTCAAGCTTCTCATGCAGCTACACCGGGACTGTGACATCATTGAGGAGCCCTCCAGAGCCAAGAAATCCCAGGAAAAGCCCTCCAAGCGAGACGTCGACGGAGCCACCGACTTCTCCGGTGCGATTCGCACCTCGTAGCCCGACAACATCGTCTCCGGTGCTCTTGGAGACGGCACCACGGTCGCCTCTCCGCCCAAGCGCGAACAAGTCACTGAAGGCCAAGCGGGGTGGACGGGGTATACGTCGAGAAGCTGTCGCGCCTTACTCGAGGGCGCATTCGAAACGGCGTGCGGAGTCCAGTGGCGCCAAGCTGTGTGCTACCACTTCGTCGGAGAGACTACACTCGATGCTGAAGACCGCTCGGCCTGACGACGTGTTCGTGTCAGCACGATGGCCGGGAAGTGTCGCTCACCTCCGCGAGCAGTTCAACCCCTTGGCCACCGTCTTTCCGGCGGTTCCACATTACGGATGGTGCGATTGTCCAAGTCCTTGTCGTGTCGATTCCTGCAGGAACTCGCTTGCACACCTGTACTGCAATATCATACGAGGGCCTGTGCGGGAATGGACTCGGCGAGTCGAAGAAGGTTTTCTTGGGCAAGAACGTACGCACAGAGGTGCTGGGCGTGGTGGCGGCTGAAAACATCGAGCCAGGAGAAGTGTTGGGGCAATTACCTGCGAAACTAAAATCCAAAAAAAACGCTTCCGTCTTAGGTACGTATCTGTTCTTTTAAGTTCGATTCGTTTTAAATACGATCATTCTGAGCCTCCCATTTCAGAAATTGCGCGGGAGCGAGAAGAACGCGCGGCTGCGCCAGGAACACGAGCTCCACACCCGACGCTGACGCAACTGAAGACCCATGAGTCGCGCGCAGGACGCGGCCAAGCCTGGTACGTACTGCAGTACTTGCGCCTGACGCAGCAAAAGTTAGTTTGACCTTATGTGCGAATCCGTAGACTGGCGAGGACGTACGAGGCTGCGAGATCTGTATGCGTTGATTTTTAGTCGCAAACTTATCCACTGCAGCCTTTTTCACTTGCTTCCTTGCCTCTTGCAGTCCGTTCATCGTCGACTGGGCGTCCAGCAGTTCTTGCACATCCGCAACAGTCATTTTCTCATTCACTTCCCGTTGCAGCGCACTTAACTCCTGCTGTATATTTTTTCAAAATACATGGGCGAGATCGAGCACCTGAGCGTCTCGCGCTCACAGCGCCCACGCAACCAAGGATACCGTCTTGTGATGAAACTACGCCCAGAACGCCCGAGTTACCCTGTGCGTGTGGCAATCAACGCAGAGAAGATGGGCAGCTTAATGAGGTTTGTAAACCACTCATGCCGTCCGGTTGCCAAGTTCGTGGAGGTTTCTAATGGGCGACGCACCACCGTGGTCGTCGCTACAACGCATGCCGTGCGCCGCGGCCAAGAGGTGACCGTCGACTATGGGGACGATCTATGGTTTGTCTGTTAGTGTGGATGGCACGGTTGCCGCCACCAGGACATCCAGGATCAGGACGATCCGTGAAAAGAGGGCAGCCATCGTGTGCACAGGCATATTGGTGCTTAATATGAATATCTTTGGGTGCTAACTTTGCGCCTTTTTGGTATAGTTGTACCCAGAGGTTCCGATGTGAGCCTAGATAGCTGACGTGTAAGTGTCTGTGACGCCCGCGCCTTGACGTGAATGTTTGCGCCATCTTTGGCTTCCATTGCAGTGTTCAAGAACCAAACGGCTGGTTTCGCGCGCAAACTCGAGCGCAAACCACGTTAAAGCTGCTGGTTTGGCGCGCAAATTCGAGCGCGAACCACGTTGAAGTAGCTGCAGAGCCTTTTGAAGATCCAAGATAGACTACTGGTGGATCGAGAGGCTTCTCTTGTAGGTGCGAACTGCGGGCCCGGGGCTGGCGTCTCTCACTTTCCATTTCGCCTCGCGGCAAGCAACCCTCACTTCAAACAAGACCTCTGCCCCCCTCTACTTCGATCGGTACGCTGCTACTCGACCTCGCGCCCATGAAACCGCACCTTGACTGACCCGCTGTTCTTGTGTATGATAGAAATGGTCCGAAACGCAGGAACGTCTAACTACTCAATGGCCGACATCGAGCGCATGTTGAGACTCGTCGAGAAGGTACTTCCGTTGGGCAAGGACTAGTGGGAGCGCCTCGCTACCTCGTTTAACACTAGCAAGCCCCGTGGAGCACCCGAACGTGACTTTGAGAGCTTACGCCGCAAGTTCAAGCAGCTTTACAGCACCCGCAAGCCAACGGGGGTGGCCAGTATGCCTCCCCACATCCAGAAGGCCAAGGAGGCTAAACAGGCTATTGACGACAAGGCTAACGTCGTGGAGCTAGACGATGAGGCGGGAGAGGACGAGCGCTACACGGAACCGGACTTCAGCTTCGATGCGGAGCCTGACCAGACCTTCTACGAGCCGGACGTCCCTGAGATCCTTCGTGCTGCCACCGGAAGAAACGGCGCTGGGTCTGTCCGTAGCGAGTCGACCGGTACGGACGATTCGGTCATTAAAGGGCTTACAGACCCAACCCGCGGTGAGTTCCAGGACTTGTTATCGTCACCACTTTCTCCACAAGGACTTGAAGTCGGCGGTACAACCCCTCGCCCTGCACCACCACGTGCATCATCGGCTACGAGACAAGACACTTCGGCGAGAACGCACCGACACGGGGACCACGGTCCCGACGCCAGAAGCAGGGACGAAGTTGAAGCTGCCAAGTATCCGGAGCTTAGTAGTCGCTCTAACCGCCTAGGAAGGGTGGACTTGACCGAGTTTCAAGACACAGCAGGCGCCAAGCGTGCCCATGAAGACGATAAGGAAACGCAAAAGGCCAGCTTCGCGAAGGCAAAAAGAATTCGTGCAATGAAGGCGACGACGGCGCTTAAATCGAGGCTCGAGGGACTTGAAAACTCGGCGAACAATACTCGCGGCAATATCATGGAGACTTTACTTTTACTACGCGAGGAAAACGAGCGCAAAGCTGAAGCTCGCCGCGAAGAGGAGGAGCAGCGTCGCCGAGATGATATGGCGGTGATGGAAGCACGTCGCCTCGCTGAAAGAGCCCAGGCCGAGGAGCGCCGCCGCATCGACAGGCAGGAATAGGAAGAGCGCGCACGCCGTGACCGAGAGGAGGCGCGTGCTCGCACCCAAGAGCTGGTGATGCTGATCGGAGCCCTGACGAAGAAGCCCTAGGACGTCAGCGAAGACACTTCTGGTATGCACATCAGTACGAGGCTCAGCTTTCCGATTTCAGTAGTGTATTTTTGTATTTTCTCTCTTAAGCCTTGAAATGCACAAACGTTCATAGCTAACGTGTTAGAGATCGTAAGCTTCCGTTTCTCCTAGAAAAGTGGTGCGGATCTGTGAGATTCCCACGGTGCGAACTCTGTAGTTGACCATGCGGAACAAGCTGCCAATTCGGAGCCCGCGAAGATCCGGGTCGTACGGCAAGGGGAGATTCAATCGGTGGTACACCTTTTGTATACTCCCCATGCCCCACTCGGCGGCCTGGCGCACCGACGTGATGGCATTGTGGAGCGTCCGGGCGGAACTTCGAAGTGACGGCAAGATCCGGTCCAGGTCGCCGTCCTTCAGCGGGGTCAAGATGCGGCCAGCCATTGAGGTTGAGCAGGGAAACGCTGAGTCCGACACCACGTTCATGCGTTGGTCGGGGCAGCACACCGGGTCAAGGAGCTTGGTTCGAAAGCCGAGCGACGTATCCGAGTCGTTCCAAGATCCGGGACAATTGTGCTTCGCCCAGATAATACAGCCGTCTGCTGCGAAGCAAATTGTCCCGGTGATGAACACGGTGTGGAGCCAGCCATTGTACATGGCGTTCTGCAGGTTACTGTTGGACGGCTGCTGGACCTGCAACACAGCAGAAAACGTTAAGTAAAATAAAAATCGTTTGAAATTCCATACACGTACTCTCAGGTTCTTTCCGTCGATAAATCCGAAGGTGTGCTGCAGGAGGGGCTCCCGAGCTTCAACCAGCTTAGCCATTTCGGCTTGACTAGATGGAGAAGGCCAAGAGATCCTTGCTGGTGCATATCCTTTAAGTGCAGAAGCCAATGATTCCTCTGCGCGACGTAGTGTCCGTGACAGTGTGCTTGGGGGGACACCAAATACCAAGCACAGCGTTGTCTGCTCCATAGAACCCACGTAGAAGGAAAGTAAAAGACCCAGCACTTGGTGATGGTGTCGTAGCTTGGGTGGGCGGCCACGTGTAGTGTGGCGTGGAATGAAGTAAAATCTGCTGAACCTCCGCAGGAGCTGGCTGAACGCAGGTCTACAGACATGTAGCGATTAGTTAACGTGTGCAGTTTTAACAACACTAGATAGGGTCTCACCTGGTTAAACTGGTAGCATTGAGGAAGTTCACGTTGTTGCCATACTTGTACAGGATCATCCAAGCCGATTCGCTCGGCGAGTCAAGGCACTTTGTCGTGAGGTAGTGCCGGCTCCTCATGGCGATTCTCCGCGCATCCGCCATCAGCACGTCAAATACTACACGTCGCACGTCGTTCAACTCCTCTTCTTGCTTCAGAACCTCTGCACAGAGAGCCAGCGTCAGGTCTACGTCGTCTGTGGCCTCGCTCGCCATCGTGGTGTTCACTTGCGCTCGACACGGGCCAATTTGAAAGTGAGCAAAATTCGAAGGGTGCAACTTCGCGTAGTGTCCGGCACAAAGTGTCGGGTACAGTTTTACAAAGTGTTATTTTTATTGTAGCTTTTGATGTAGGACAGTAAGAACCGGACAAAACAAGCAGTCAAAATACATTTGTGGTAGAGGTTTCGAGAAGTAAGCCGTCATATATCTTTTTAAACTCTGACTTATCTCTTGCAGATAAGTCGGTCGTTTAAGTGATAATTGGCAGGCGCCCACTGTTTTAGCTCTCTTAAATGTTCATGTACTCTCATAGACACGAATCCAGTTGACAAGCGTGGTATCTGACTTGTTATACACACGGGCAAGCTCTTTTCGAGAATATCCAGGATTACAGTACCCGTAGAGACAGTGTAGTACTGTGTTAGGATTGCGTGCTACTTAAGTACAGCATTTTCCTTTCTTTTCTCGAATCAAAAAGAAATACATTATTAGTCAATCAACAAGGTGAGTTTAATTGCCTTATAGCAGAATCGTCGTGATATTTCTAAGCATAATTATTTAGCAGGTATCTTTAAACCATTTATCTTTTTACCATTTTCCTTATCAGAAGAGTCTTGTTGCCGTAACTATCTCTTGCAGGGAATTCACAATACCAAGCCTACACAACACTGCGGGAGCGTTTCTGTCAGTGTTCATGTAGCAGTTTTCGAAAACGTTATCAGGCGAGCATTTCCAAGTCCAGTAATTAGCATAAAAAACTCTATTTTTAAAATTCATTTTTTGTCGATCAAACCCTTGCAAATTTGATAGCAATAGGAAATAATAGTACCTTCCCCAAGCGGCACCCACGGCAAGTCCCCGCGCCGTCGCCTTCGGCGACATGTTTTCGTTCTTGCATATTTAGTGACCAGCTTGAGCACTTCAGGTGACGCATTTTGATCGTGGACCTTCCTGCTTCCAAGGGTCAGTCAATGCATAGCATTGCCCTCTGTGTGAATTTTACTGCGCAGTCATCAACAACATCATTCCATTTTTCTGTGTTTCCTCGATCAGCTGATCCTGCAAGTGTGTTGTGTGTTCCCTTAACTTCCAGTTCAGATTCTTGAGTACCACGTTCTGCGCATAGTCGACATCTTCTGGCCGTGCGGTTGCTATCTCACTGGTCTCTCAGTCCAAGTACATTTGCTCGCACACACGCACCACGCAAGCCTTTGGATTTGTCTGGGCGCGCGAGATGATCGTCCACTTCTGGTCACGGAAGTGTAGTCCTTCGTTGTTCAGCATCATCATGTCGGCCTTGATGATTACGATGCGATTCGGTTCAATGTATTTCCGCAGAAATTGAACGCCCTTGACCTGCTTTACGTACGACTGACACTGCAACGTCAGGATCCAGTTCTTCTCGTGTGAGTGTGGTTGGCTACCTTTCATCCCACGCACCCATTTCTCCGGACATGAACGAGGGATACTCAAGTCCTTCCAGCAAATATCAGCATAGGGCACGGCACGGGTGTCGTTGAAAGAGCTTCCGCTGTCATCCCGAAGTCTTTGATGTATTTCATCTGCATACTGCAGCTAACAGAGGGGGGTGGTCCGCTCTGAAAGACTGTTCCTGAGTCTAAGTAAAGCTGTCCCACTCTCTGTTCCAAGTGATCCACGATCGACTTGCTGTTCTCAAAGGCAGCGAACGAGTATCTAGATGTGGGTTCGTTCCCGAATACAAAATTGATTCCTGTAACAGGGAACGTTTGTCCAGAATCCGACGCAGATTCTTGTCCAATTCGACTTGGTGTGCCAGGATCTCTTTAAGTTTCCGATTGGTCTCTTCGGACTGTCGTCGAGCTTCGTGCTCTGTTGCGACGAGCTGCTCCCACTTGACCTGTTGGGCTGCGATCTGAGGATCTAGAACTCCACGGGCGGGTTTGTAGGGTCGCAATCTCTTGAGTTGCTCGACCGGTTCCTCAAGCTGTCGAACGTGGTCTCTGAGTCCCCGAAGTTCCGCCTTCTTCTGCTGCTGTAATCGCGTCGTGTACCCAGGAGGGTTGGCCTTTCGTTTCCGCATTGGGGCATTCTTGGTATTGCGTGCTTCGGGGATGTTTGTTGTAGTACTAGACTTGTCCCAGTCGCTGCCGCCTAAGAGTTGATCGAACGAGTCAATAAAGGCGATGGCTTCCTCTACCGACACGAAATCGTCGTTCTGAGAATAGAACAGACTCATGATGTGTCGCTCGTTGATTGACTGGGCCCTGGAAATTGTAGAATGGAAGAGGGGGCTACGGAGTCATGGCGTTTACGTGCGGGTGGGTGAGATGGAGAGGTTGATGATTATGGGGGCAGGTGTTTATGAAGGTCAATGGCTGCAGCGTGTGCCTCTAATTACTGTTACCCCGTTATATCTGCATCTTAAGAATTCATGCACTCCTGTTTAAAATTACAAGGTATCTTAATAATATACCCATTTTTTAAACATATTGATTTCTTAAAATAGATTTGATGTTTTTAATACCGGTATATAATACCAGCTGTCAACTTGTTTTCTTTATAAATTATTTAAAGAAATCAAGGAATTCAAGCCGCAGGTATCCAAGATGAGTCAAGCTGTTGAAACTTTGTCCGTCAGCACGTCTTGATGTCGGCGCGAGAACTCTTGGAGCTTCCAGCTGAGCGTTTTCAGTACGATGCTCTGACGTCTTCCGATCGTGCAGAGAATCCTTCTTGAGGATCCATGTACACCTCCTCGTAGATGCGAACAACCGAAGTATGTACTGAATCTGTTTCCGAGCGTGTAATTATGGTCAAGCACTTGTCCGGGAAATGCAGCTCTTCAGTTTGAGGGTCATGAGATCTGTCCGAACCAGTGCAATCCTCATTATTTACTCGACCTCGTCAGAGCGGACATAATCTTTAGTTAGAGACCTCTGTGTTACAATACCGATATCCGTTTTTGAATTATCACTCACCCTAGTTATTCACTAATGAGAGGATAAAGGTAAGTTTATGGTAAGTTGTTAACGTCATCGGAAACCCCCCTCAACCACTATATTTGGAGGGAATTACTTTTAGAATATCAATATAGAGAGGATCACGTGTACAGTAGATAATTTTTTTTTTTAGCACGTACCAGCATGATTTGTCCCACCAGAGGCAGGACTCTCTTGTCACACGTAACTGGCAATAAGTATTGTTTGATTACGGAGATTATGAAGATACAAGTTTACGGAAATGTATGGAGCCACTACACGTGACTACCCCCACCCTTTCGTATTCCATTGTCTGAGTGTCGATCACAGTGCGAGCTGTTACCATTATATTCCTGCAATTACTCAGCAGAACGCCAGCAATGAACTTCGTGGCAATCCCGACCGAAGATTTTGACACGGTCTCCGAGGCAATCGCGTTCATCGATTCGTTCAACGTCGGCCTAGAACAGGACACTTTCCAGCGGGACACCAGCAGTAGCATTCATCACCACAGCGATCCTCCTTCGGCGTCCAGCGACAGCGACGGGCAGGCTTTAATTGTTAAAGGCGTCAAAAGGAAAGGGCGAGGCGATCCATCGGGATACTCGGCACGCAAACAACAAGGGAAGAAAGCGGAAATTGAGGCTTTACGTCGTCAGGTGAAGGAGCTCGAGACGCACACTTCGCAGCTGAAAAGACTGCGAGTAAGCTCAGAAGACGAGTACGGACCTCTGGCAAATGATCCGACTCAGTCTGCGTGGAGAAAGACAGTGAAGGTCGAATACCAAGAGCGACAACGCTCAGAGGAAATTAATCGTAAGCTGAAGTCGATTGTCTCGTATCAGCAAAAGCTTGACGGAGCGCTACGTCACATCCTAGGAAAAAAGGAATTCGCTCAGGTATGTTTTTCAAGCAGCACTGGACATGCTGACGAGCTTCTGACTCCTGCGTATAAATAGGAGACTGAGTTTTCTACCACAACGAAAACTATTGATCCACATGCTGATACTAAAAACAGCACAGAGACGATCACAAAACTCGAGGAAGAAGTAGCGCAGCTCTATTTAGAGGGGATACCGCCGTTTGTTACGCGATCGTTGGCCACCGTCAACGCAAGCATGACAACCAAGCACGACAGCGAGCACGGACTGTTGGGAGTTGTGGCTCTTAGACACGCCCCGCGAAGTAACAAACAAACTCCTTGTTTGCAAAGGGAAAATATGAAGACTGAATTACTTTGTGTCAGTCCTGAGCATTGACCAACACTCACGGGCCTTTGCCCTCTCTCATATAACGATCTGGTTTCTTTGCTGTTCCAGCTTTCTTCAATCTGCGCCAGGCCTCGATGCACAATCCAACACGCCCTTCTCGAAGATCGGTCTTCGATGTCGAATACTGGTCTTCGACTACTTTTCTGCTCCAATGCCTGCAATCAGCAACAATCCTTTCAGTCGCTTCTTGTCCAGAGGCTTGGTGAACGTGTCGGCAGGGTTTGTTTCCCCCCTCACCTTATGCAACTCCACAGTGCCTTTTTGCACTTGCTCTCGTACGTAATGCCACCGTAATTCAATGTGGCGCGTACGTCTGCTGTAGGTAGGATTAGTTGCCATCACGTGAGCAGCTTGACTGTCAATTCCTACACGCAATTTCACATCGTGCAGCGGTAACATCTCTTGCAAAACATTTTTCCCAGCAACTGCCTCCATTGTGGCTTCACACGCTGCAATGTACTCCGCCTCCGCGGTCGACAAAGCGATGACGGATTGTCTTCGTGACATCCATGCTACAGCTCCGCCTGCCAGCATAAACACGAAACCAGTAGTGCTCTTCCTTTGATCTGGGTCATTAGCCCAATCACTGTCACAGTAAACCTGCAACACCAACTCCTTCGAGTTGTTCTTCTTTTTCTCGTACTTAATTCCATAATCCAAGGTCCCGGCCAAGTAGCGCAGCACTCTCTTTACCGTTCCAATATGCTTCGCCGATGGGTTCGCTACGAAGCGACTCAGTTGGCCTAATGAATAAGCCAAGTCCGGTCTGGTACTTGTAGCCAGGTACATGAGCATACCAATGGCTTCACGGTACGGAAAGCTGCCGTCTGCACTCTCCTTCTCTCCAAGAGGTGTGAGCCGTGAATTCACTTCCATTGGATTTCCTACTGCATGTGCATTTTCAAATCCCAGCTTGCCAAGAATCTCTCTTGCGTACTTGCCTTGACTGATCATAATGTACTCTGACGTGTGAGTCACTTCCACACCTAAGTACTGTGTTAACAGCCCTTGGTCCTTGAGACCGTACGTGTTGTCCAAGTCCATGAACAACTGATCTTTGTACTCCTTGCTGTTTGTTGCAACCAAGATATCATCGACGTATACTAGCACGTATACCATCGTGCCACCATCAAACAGGTAGTACAGGCACGGCTCCGTCAACGATCTTTGGTATCCACGCTGAATGAACCAATCATTTAGTTCTGAATTCCATTCTCGACCCGATTGTCTTAATCCATACAAAGCCTTGAGTACCACGTAAGAATGGCCACTCACTCTGCACGGATATCCGTTGATGGAGTGTAGATATTGTCGTATGCCTAGCCATGCATTGAGGTAAGCGGTATTCACGTCTCCTCCGTATACCTCTAATCCCAGTAATGCCGCCAGTCCCAACAACAGTCTAAACGAAGCCATTCTTGCCACAGGGGCAAACGTTTCCTTGAAGTCAATGCCTGGTCGCTGGTGATTCCCCAACGCCACTATCCGAGCCTTGAATCTTATCACGTAACCCTGATGATCCGACTTCAAGGCATAGACCCACATTGTACTTACAGGCTTCGCATCTTCGGGCATGTCCTCATTCGGTATTTCTTGGATGACCTTCTTTGCCTTCAGTGCAGCGATCTCTACCATTTCTGCTTCCATCCAATAGTTAGCAAACCTGGATCGCAGTGCCTCACGTCTGTTACGAGGAATCTTCACCTCACAAGCACGAATAGGCCGGCCATGCTCATCCAGAACCCGTGAAGTCGCTGCATTCATCACAAAGTCATCAAAGCGTCGAGGTTGACGTCTTTCTTGTATCTCTCGAAGTCCTGTTCGAGTTCTCTTGGTATCTGGCTTTGCGGCCTCGTGTTCCACACGAGCCTCTTCCGACTGAGTTTCATCGCGGTGGGTACGCTTTCCAGTTTCTCGAATGACAACTGGATCAAGACAAACACTAGCGTCCATCTTCTGCGCGTTATTATTGTCCACAACCGCACTTTGATGTTCATCAGTACTCTCTGGGTCTTCTTCAAGCCCCACACCACTCGACGAGTTGTTATTCTCCATTGAGATAGTCTTCTCATCAAATGAGAACACACTTGCTACAGTAATGTCGTCGTCTGTCGGTAATCCTGCTTCGTCGTCATCATCCACCTCATTACCATCCAGCGATGAGCCCCGTGTTCCCACCACAGACCCAACGTCAGCACCATCATTTTGCGTAGATGATTCCGACTGCTTGCCACCAACACAGAGATTTCCTGAGCTACTTGCCTTAATCTCGCTCCTTGGAATGCTAGTAGTAAGATTACATGCGCTCGAAGCTGCATCAGTGAGTGATACTCCGCCATGGCCATCACTCTCGTGTAGATCCGCTCTACCGAGCTCTCTCGTGCTTTCAATCTCATCTGGTCGACTATTTAGAGCATTTGAGACAGCATCTGCCATCTGAACGCCCTTCTCGTGCTCACTGTTAGCCGCTACATCCATCTCGCCTCCCACGAGTCCAATAGACAACTCAGAATTTGGCTCGCTAACCAGCTCCATTGTCTTGGATGTAGCCATTTCGTGGTTCAAACGGTTGTCATAGTCCACATCCTGGTCATCACGTCGGGTAAAGTGCAGTGACTCGAGGTCCTCCTCATCTACAGCACCTTCGTGACGGTCTTTGTAAACTACATCTTCAGCAACCCGTAGATCAGATACAAACCTGGCGGTGTGCTCATCAGGAAAGTAAACTTTGCAGCCTACCACGTCCTCTTCGTAACCGAGTAGAAAGCCAATCTTGGCGTTGTTATCATGCTTGCGTCTTCCAGACGTCACAGGAACATGAACATATGCTAGAGATCCAAACTTCCTAATGTGATGCACGTCAGGTTTCATTCCAAATATCATCTCATAAGGAATTCCTTGAGTGCCACGGTTGTATACCCTATTCTTGACGTATACAGCATTTCGTAGTGCTTCCGGCCATAGACTCCGAGGAAAGCCTGCATGTACCATCGTGGTTTTCATCATGTCCACCAATGACTGATGCGTTCGTTCGCACAAGTTCAATTGAGAACTTTTTGGACCCACTCGGATGTGCTCAATTCCTCTCCGTGCGTACCAGTTTTCCATACCTTTGTTGATGAACTCCCCACCTTTGTCTGTCAGTACTTGCTTCACTTTGTAGACAGTCCCGTTCACATTTCGTCCTGCTTGACGCTCGGCCCAGAGTATGTACTGTTGCAAGTGCTTGTTTACAACTGAACTCTCTTTACTAGTCAACAGAAACACTCTCACGAATCTGGAGTATCCATCCATAACCACTAGTACGGCTTCATACCGAGTCCGATTATCTTTACTTGGAATGAGAAGGTCAGCGTACACAACTTGATTCGGCCACTTTGTTGCCCTGTCCATCTTCTTGCGATGAGCCTTCTTCTTTTGCTTCCCCACATGACATGCGTCACAGATCTGCTGGTGACGCTGAGTCAACATCATGCCTCTCACTAATCCCCGGTCTACCATCGTCTTCAGATATTGTGGACAAGTATGACACATACGCTCGTGCCACAACGCCAAAGTGCCAACCCCTTCGGCTATAGTAAAATTTACCATTGGACGCCGATTAACAGGCTCTTTCACGCTTGTTTGACCTGGATGTAGTCCCAGAAACCCCCAAGTTGCTTCCTGAGGCTTCGCTACTGCTACTGATTTCCCTTCCCAAAGAATAGTAAAGTCCTGAGTATCATGATTGAACGTAAAGTCAAACCCTTGTTCATGAGCAAGTCCGGGAGAGAAGAGCCCGAATTCAGCTCCGGGTATGTAGAAAACATCATCCAGACACATTACTGTCTGCTCTCCATTCACCTCAGTAGTTAAGGCAACAGTCCCCATCCCAGCGATACGAGCTGCAATGTTTGGGGAAATACCTCGAATGCTGCGTAGTTGTGACGCGTCCTCAGTGTAGCTCACAAAATACGAGCGATCTCCGACCACGTGAGAGTTCGAAGCTGTGTCAAAATACCACCAACCGCTAAAGTTTTCATCGACAGGTACTTGATCATTAACTTCTAGAAGCTTCTCATCTACTCCTGTTCCCTGAGCATCGTACAGAGTCTCGTGCAGAGTCTCGTGCTCATGATGAGCCTCAGCCGTTATCAATCCCGTCACTATCCCCTGATCTGCAGGTTCATGCAGTATCTGTGACAGTCCATTTCCTTCTTGGCTGAGTGTCAGATTTCCTTGTGGTTTCCGCTTGGGTTCACTGTTACTCCCAGCACCACTCTTGTTTTCTTGACTGATCGTCAAGTTTCCCTGCGGTTTTCGCTTGGTCTCTCTGTCTCCAGCACCGCTGTTCTTCTCTTCACGCTCCGGACACTTGGCCTTAATATGGCTATCACTCCCGCAGACAAAGCACAGCCTGGCTTTTCGCTGTTTACTTGACTTGTTCTGCTGATTACTATTTCCGCCTTTTTCCGGATCACCACTTTTATCACCTCCGCTTTTATGCCCTCCTTGCTTTCCTTGACGCTTGCCTCTGAATTCCTTCTGTCGAGCAGCGGCTGCAAGAATTAATTCACGAACCCGTACCGGTGTATACACACTTGGGTCCGCGCCATAGCGGATCGAAGATTTCAGACATTCAAACTCGGTCAAATCTGGCAAACTTTCCAACAACATATCCACCATTGTACTGTCTTCAATAGTATGCTGTAAGCCTACCAACTCCGATTTGATGCTGAACATCTTGCAAAGATGGAGATTTGCATCTCCTCCAGAAGCGAGCTTCTTATCCCAGAGATCATTCTCCAAGCGACGAATCGTGTAGGCCTTGATAGCTTCATTCTGCTTTCCTTCAAACAGATTACAGAGCTCTGCCCACATTTCCGATCCGGTCTCCTTGTCGCGAATCTGCTGAAGAATTTCCGGCGGAACAGACGTACCAATCATCCGCATGATCTTGATTTGCTTCTTATTGAACTTCTCCTGGTCCTCTGCACTCGCTGTGGAGAGCATGTCCTTGGTTAAAGCTCCATCAGCAATGTCCTTCAAGTCATCCTCCTTGAAAACGTTCATCATGGCCCATTTGTATGTCTGCCAATCCTTGCCTTGCCAATTCTTCGGCACCCCTTCGCTGGTGTACTTCATCGGCTTACTCATGCCTGCGCTGCCACCACTTGGGCTCATAACCCTGTTGGGAGTTGTGGCTCTTAGACACGCCCCGCGAAGTAACAAACAAACTCCTTGTTTGCAAAGGGAAAATATGAAGACTGAATTACTTTGTGTCAGTCCTGAGCATTGACCAACACTCACGGGCCTTTGCCCTCTCTCATATAACGATCTGGTTTCTTTGCTGTTCCAGCTTTCTTCAATCTGCGCCAGGCCTCGATGCACAATCCAACACGGACAATACGTTGAGATGCTATCGACTACTTCTCTGCCCTGTCCAGTGGGTTCTGCAGCTCAGCTCGTGTGGAAGGAGATCACCTCGACCCGTGCGTTATCGAGTTGTGTAAGTCTGTGGAACGTATTTATTCAACTGTTAAAAACATGTCTAAGCTGTCTTGTAACCTGCTTGACCAGCTTCAAGGGAACCAGCCTAATTCCTACGTGAGGAACTGGATGATAACCCTAGAATCCGTGACTGAAAGCAAGCAAGTCAAAGGCGTTCAGTTTCTAAGGAAATTTGACGAGCCCAATCGCGTTGTGGTCGTCAAATCAGGGGCTATAACGGTACTTAATGAGGGGCTGCAGTTCCGTGACCACTGTTGGATAGCCATCACTCGCTCTGAGACGTCTCCAAATAAGTCCGTGGTCCAATGTAGCAGACAAATCTACGTGGATCCAAGCAACGGGGACAGTTGTAGGTCACAAGGCGAGCGACATTTTGCCGCGATGCAGACGCTGGCCATCAAACTCGAGCAGAATCGCAGACGTTGCAAAACCTACTAGGCCGATAACCTGACTTTGTCAGGGAATACTACGTAGTACTGGTAAGCCGGATTGTGTGTGTACACTACTTCTGAATTTAAAGTGATGTCAGTAAATGTAAGGTTGGCCACCATAATCGTTTGGTTTCGAAAAACAGGCTAATGGTAACCAAAAATCATATGATATTTTTATAGTACATGTAATAGTACTATTTTCGAAGTTTAATATCAATAAAGCTCAGCTTTTCAAGAGCTAGCATAATATCTTAAATTACCTTATAAATTAAAAATTTTGAAACTAGACGATATTTTATGATTGTTTCCCACTTAAGTACGTTTATTTTCACCTTACCCACGTTCTGAGTGAGCCGAGGGCTCACAAAAAAAACTCTCTCGGTCAGGTTCTAAAACAGCAGTAGTGATGGCAGCCTTTAAAACTGACGAGTATTTGCTCTATTAATAGTAATTCACTGTGACACAGACAAAACCGATCGAGATGGAAAACTGCAAAAGGTTCCAGTCGCTTAAAGTCAATAGAGCGAAATCAAGATATTTGTTCTTGTTCTCTGCTGATAGCCTCGTCCGCATCGTACGTCTTATAAACTTGTAGCCTGTGAGGCTTGATTAATGCGCTCAGCAGTGCCAACACACCACACCAACCTTGCCGTCACTGTCACAATCGTCCTGGACTCCATCACCCTCATTGTTGATTAGTAATACTCGACTTTTTGCCCACAGATAAAAACAATCGATGCCTGCCTCTTCCCATCCCTTTATTACGCGTGATTTTATGATCCGACCATGCTCGATCTAGGCTATAAAACGGATGGACATTCCATCTGCAAAGCACAATAATATTTTATCTATATTAAGTGGTCTACCAGGTGATATTACATGTATCACTATGTTAACTTCACGGATTTTGGTGTTACCATTAACTTCTGTTCGTGACACTTTCACAATTCAAAATGACCTTATGGGGGCCCACGAGAGAGGATAAAGAGACCATAATAGATGCGATCGCTTTTATCGAGTCATTCGAGGCGATTGTGGAGGAGAGGAAGCACAACAGCGTCAGCGTTCAGGCTCGTCCTCAGGTCACTGAGAAGACTCTGCCTCACGGACTCAAGCCCAAGCGAAAGAGAAATGCAAACCCACCAGGATACACTACGCGTCTTCAGCAACGCAAGCGCGCAGGATTGTAGAATCTGCATAATGAGTCTCAGAGACTGGACGAGCAACTGAGCCGACTTTGGCGCTTGAACTCAGCTATTCAAGAGCAAACTGACCTGGCTCCACAAAGTCAAGCTAAATGGAAAGAGCTCTTTGAGTACAAATGGGATGCTCGTCAACAATCAGAAGAAACCAATCGCAGACTCAAAGAAATTCTCGCTCATAAACTGGATACTAGTAAGCAATTACGTTAAGTTTTTCAGAAACAGTCGCTATTGAAGGTTTACCGTAATTCTACTCTATTCGGGTGCTCTAACTCTAGCAAAACCGTAAGTTTTGGAAATTAGGGAAGCGACTTCGTGTTTGGGAATATTGTAACAGCATCGTATTCCTTCGCTGCGTTCGAGAACATCAAGGCGATCGTTGGTCATCTGGAAGACGTGGTGAGCATTCTCTATCTCAAGTCTGTGTTCGCGCCGTGGCCGTTTTCATCAATCGGATATAACATGTGCTTCAAGTTCGACAAGGATTGCGGAAATGTAGCCGAGATGAAGGCAACGCAACGACTCCCGTTGCATGCTCTGTTGGAAACCGCATTCAGGTTGAAGTAGAATGAGTTCTTTAAATCGTCTTTTGGAACTAGCTAGTAGAGTGATGCAGCCCAGTGCGGAATCGCCGCACTGCTGCCAGTCCGAAAGTTTCCTTAAACCCAACAAGTTGTGTGTGAGTGCGATAGATCTGCGTTCTGTTAGGGTTCTGAGCCCAAATACAAGCAACCTACAGCGCTACACGTTAGTAAACGACACTCAAGAAACAAGATGTCATCCTCAAGCGACTCCGAAGACGACCGACACAGCAGAAAGAAGGACAAGAAGTTCCACATCAACTCATCCGGAAACCCAGTGAACTGGGGGGGAGATAATTGGCCTTTCTACAAGAAGACCATGGTGGTGGCGTTCCAGAAGAGCCTGCTGGAGCAGATTGCTGTCGACAACGTGACAGAAGACGCTTCGTGGAGTCAAGACCAGAAGGATGAGCACACGAAAAAGCAAGCGAAGATCCAGATGCTGATCTTAAGCTCGCTGACAACGAGGCTCGCTCAGCAGCTGATGGACCAGGAGACTGGGACCGATATGTGGGCGGAGCTGTGCAAGATCTACGAAGGAAAGAACAACGACGCCACCAAGGCGCAGAAGGTGTATCGCCTGCAGGGCGAGCTGCACAGGACTCACCTGCGCGCAAATGGTGACGTGCGAGGGCATTTGTATGCATTAGGATCGAACTCGCAGAGCTCGGATCACCATTGAGCGACCTTCATATGGTCGACATGTTGCTGCGAAGCCTGCCAGCACAGGTTTGCTACAACGAGCTCCGTAGAAAAGTGCTATTTAGCTCAAATATGAGCAAGTACACACCCGATCTTGTACGAGAATAGATTCTCACCGCTGAGACTCGCAGTAAGGGCTGGAAGAAAAGTGCATTTGGCAATAACCAAGGCAAGAAGAAGCAAGGCAATGCTTCTAGCGGACAGAAGAGCAGTCAGAACAAGACTACTGGGGATGCAAACAAGAAGAGAACGGCAAAGGCAGACGTCGAGTGCTTCAACTGCGGTGGTAAGGGCCACTACAAGCATCAGTGTCCGGACCTGGAGGACAAACCCAGGGAGAAGAAGAGTGCAAAGGCAAAGATGGCACGGTCTGATGTCAAGCCCGCGGCTCAAGCTATAGCGAATGCGACCGTTGAGGATACACGCATGCACAAGCGTGACGTGGTGTTGGGAGAAGTAGTGAAGCGAGTGGCGAAGGACTACGATTCCATTCGTTGGTATTTCGACAGTGGGACCGACGCCCATATTGTGGCGAGGAAGGAGTACTTTAAGGTACTGAATAACATGGAAGACAGCGACTGGAACCGAACAATTTCGGGCTTCGCGGACGGTGTCGACGCCCAAGCAGAAGGCTTTGGGACGATTTTGCTCGCGACCATGATAGACGAAGAGATGGTATTTGCTTTTGTCGAAGACGTGTTATACGTGCCGAAAGCTGGTTGTAACCTGTTCTCACCTGGACAAGCACTGGAGCAAGGCTTCAAGATGTCACGGGATCAGACGACACTGCTATTTGGTATGTCGAAGGACAACACGGAGGTAATTCGAGCAAAGCATGAACATCGACTGTGGACATTTGACGCGCACAACATCGGTGGCGTTCAAGTCAACAAGATGTCTACTGCTGTTAGGAAGCAGGTAGTGGCAAATTTTGCTGTGACGGATGGAGTCGAGGACATCGACGTCTGGCATGCGCGTCTGGGGTACACATGCCCGGAGTACATTAGCCTTATGGTCGACCGTGGATTGGCCAAGGGCATCATGCTGAAGAAGCGTGGGAAGATGGATTGCGCTGACTGCCATTTCGGCAAGCAGAGACGCAAAACCTTCCGGAAGAAGTTGGAGCGGAACTTCGAGAAAGTGAACGACTTAGTGTTTGCCGATTTACTGATACCTGGACTTCACAACGGCACACAGTACAGTGCAGTGTTAGTCATAATGGATGGTTTCTCTCGTTTCATTACAACGTACCTGCTGAAGTCGAAGACTGAAGGCGAGGTGAATGGGTACATGAAGCAATACATTGCCTGGGCTGAGCGGCAACACGGACGTCGTGTTGATACAGTGATCACTCGACGGTGGGATGCTGCAGCTCGTGACGAGAGCGATGCCAACATTGGGCCAGTGAAGCAAGTTATCACGGACAAAGGCAAGGAATTCTGCAACAACTCAATGGAGAGCTGGTATGCTGAGAAAGGAATTGTCCACACGAAGGTTGGTCCAAAATCTTCACAGTTGAATTTGGTGAAGAGGACACATCAGACACTGATTAACATGGTCAAGACTATGATGCACGACTCGGCGCTTCCGAGGTCGTTTTGGACGCATGCTCTATTGACTGCGGTCTATCTAAAGAATCGAGTCTTCTGTAAGGGAGCAGGGCGAACCCGTACGAGATGATGTACGGCACGAAGCCAGATCTTCATCACATCCGCGCGTTTGGATCTCTGGTGTACTGTCATACACCGGCCGCAATGCGCAAGAAACTAAGTGCGAATTGCAATGTGGTTTTTTTGATCGGCTATCAATAAGATGTTGTTGGCTGCCAAGTGTACTTCCCTACCGAGCATCAGAAAGGCTTCGTTGCAGATGTGAAGGTAAATAAAAACATCAAGTACAAGGACCGCTATGGAAGTGCCTTCAAGTCGAAGGTGAACAAGTGGCTGCAGACTTTCGAGGCGTTTATGCAGGATGGTGCTTTCGATGTTGCAGAAAGTGATAGTGATGAAGCGTCTCAACAAGCTGAGTGTGACGCAGACTCCGTGCGAGCTGATAGTAATGTAGACATGGAGAGTGTGGCTACAAGCGACGGCCTTGATGTTGCTCAAGAGGCTTTGTGGGACAATATTGTGGAGAGCAGCGTACTACTCAAGTACGACCAGCCATCGAGCAACACGCCGAGCCGTACACTGGGTGAGCGTGACGAGCGATTATGGGAGGACATCCTAAAGAACCACTCGCTTCCAGACTACGATGATGCGTTCGAAGATACGCAGGAGGGCGAAAATACAACCATTGCTGAGCATTGAGCTGATGGAGGTTATGACGAAGATGATTC
>NW_003303745.1:798217-1018491 GCF_000142945.1 Phytophthora infestans T30-4
CCAGTAAATGATAGCGAGGGGAGCGAATGCAACGGCTACGATTGCTTGTTCGACCCGAGTGACGAAACAGAAGCCGCCTATGAAGGCATGAGTGTTGAAATTGATGATCCACCAGGACCCGGAGGTGGTGTTCTCGCGTTTCCTCAGCAGTTACTAGTGGGCAAGGTGCATCCGAGAGATGAAGAAGTTCGCCGTGCGCTAGACCGGAAGCGTACCAAGATCGGAGCGAAGCGTGCAACAGCAGCACGACGACCAGGACTGCGCGAAGTTCCAAATACTCGCAAACCTGAGCGATACGAAGACTTTGCGGTGTACTCAGCTTTCAAGGCACTGCATGTAGATCGCCGTGGCAAAGGTGGACTGCGCGCAAGTGACATCAAGATACCACGAAGCTACAGAGAGGCAATGAGATCAAAGCAAGCAAGTTTCTGGAAGGAGGCTATGGACAAGGAGATGGCTTCACTGAAGTCCAATGACGTGCTGCTGCAGATTCCAAGAACGGAGATGCCAGCAGGACAGCATGCTATCAAGACTATGTGGGTTTTTGACGTGAAGACCGATCATTTAGGATACATTGTGACCTTCAAAGCACGTGTCGTGGCCCGAGGAGATAAGCAACGTTTCGGAATTGACTTCACGGACACATTCTCACCGGTTGCACGCATGGTGACATTCAGAATATTTGCTGCGGTATGCAACATTCTAAATCTAGTGATCTACCAGGGCGACGTAAACACAGCGTACCTCAATGCTGCGCTTGGAATAAAGCAGTATTTGGAGGAAGTCCAGGGCTACCCGTGCGAGGATGGCGGGATGATTTACATCATCAACAAGGCACTGTACGGACTACGCCAGTCCGGACGAGAGTGGAATTCAGAGGTGAATAGTTGGTTCGTGAACTATGGGTTCAATCAGTGCGAGACTGAGCCATGCCTCTACTTTTACAACAAAGATGGCGAGTTTGCCATGGTTCTCCTCTATGTCGACGACATCTTGTGCGCGACCAAGAGTGAAGAATTTAAGAAGAAGATATTTGAGAAGCTGGACAAGGACTATGGTTTGAAGGACCAAGGTCTACTCAACACATATTTGGGCGTGTAGGTGGAACACAGTGAAGACTCCATTAAAATACACCAGACCGAGTATTGTGACGAGATTATTGAGCGCTTCCACTTCAGAGGTGCGCATCCCAGTAGGATCCCGATGGAGACGACTTTGCGTCTTACCGTGAAGGACACTGACACAAACCAGCGCAAGCAGGTGGCTGCGAACGGCAAGAACTTTCCGTATCGTGAACTGGTGGGGTTGCTAATGTACCTGACGACCTGCACTCGCCCAGACCTAGCGTTTGCTGTTGGGCAACTCAGTCGCTACGTTCAAAATCCTATGCAGAAGCACATTGGCGCTGCCAAGAGAGTGCTGCGGTACCTAATCGGAACCAAAACCCAAGAAATTGTGTACGCCCGTGCCAAAGCAGCAGAGCAAGACAAGGAACTAATTATCGACGGCTACTGCGACTCGGATTGGGGGAACGACCCCGATACATGCAAAAGCATAACAGGTTTTGTCCACTGTATGGCTGGTGGAGCGATATCCTTGGCGTCGAGGCGCCAGAGCATTGTTGCTCAATCTACCGCAGAGGCGGAGTACGTAGCTGCGTGCGAGGCTTGTATGGAAGGCCAAGGATTGCGCAACGTACTGATCCAAGTTTTCCCAGACTTGAAGACCAATTTTCGCATGGGAATTGACAACCAGGCCGCTTATGTCATGGCGACGAACCCGACCTACAGTCGCAGAACGCGACACATCGAGCTACGCTGGCACTACATCAGAGACCAAGTAGCTAAACGAACCGTGGATTTGTGGAAGGTCAAACCTGAGGTGAACCCTTTCGACATTATGAAAAAGGCACTGGCTGGCGAGCGACTCGAGGCATTGTGCGCCATGATCGGTTTGTCGAGGCAGCATCTTCCTCAGTGACCGATTCACTTCGGAGGAGGGCGTGTTGGAAACCGCATTCAGGTTGAAGCAGAATGAGTTCTTTAAATCGTCTTTTGGAACTAGCTAGCAGAGTATTGGTCAGAAAGGCAGCCCAGTGCGGAATCGCCGCACTGCTGCCAGTCCGAAAGTTTCCTTTAACCCAACGAGTTGTGTGTGAGTGCGTTTGATCTGCGTTCTGTTATGCTCAATGGAAGGGACTGCTAATGTGGCTTGGCTAGATCAGAACGACCACCGACCAGACCCACCGAAATGAGCGAGACGGGTATTACCTCATTAGCTGATACCGATTCCGGTATCTCGTCGCTATCGATACCGGTATCCCACTGTCAACATGTAAATATATACTAGCCGAGCGCCGCCACTACGCGGCGGTAGTTTAGGTTTAGCTCTACTTGTTTTGGCACGCTACGCTGCGGTGGGCTAATTATTACAAAAAGCTAGGCCCCCCTATGCGCCTTAATATTTTTAAATTCATTAAGTAATCTGGGTCAGCGCATGGGGTATTTTCAAAAGTGTGCCCCTTTGACCGAAAAGAGAGTGGCGATTATGATTTTTTGTAAATTGGGCACCCTTTTTTTCACATCCCAAGGTACAGTAAGATTACTGGTATCTCTAGTAACATCTGTGCTTTGATAGTTCGGATACTTTTGAAAACTTCTGAACGCATTACGCTATCCCATAGGGGGATGGTGTTTGTCAGTCATTTTGCGACTGGTCCAACGGTCATTTATGTATTTCATTTACTACAGTAATTGTAGTCAAACTAGCGCTTTATGGCCCGCCATCAGCCTAAATGCCTCGCTAACCTGCAACTGCTTGTCCATGATCCTTTTGAGAGTCCGGTTGAGCTCCTCCGCTTTTTGTCGCTCCGCATACTCGATTGCAGCCATTGCCTGCCAGTCGCAAGTTAGTGCATCTTTCACTTCGTTCTCTCTCGGCAGCCCAACTCGATTCTGGAGCCTTTCCGCGTACTCTTCGAGGTCATGGACGTGCTCTCGCAAGAGCTGAAGTTCTGCTCGCTTGCGTCGTTGCAGTCCGGTCGACGAGCTCCAGCCCGTTCGTTTCCGTCTACGCTTCGGCTTCGTGGACGGCGTGGTGGTCTCAGATGAGCGAGTGGTGCGGTCGATGGTCGTAGGCGTGGTCGCTGGGAAATCGAGAGGTGGCAGTATTGCATGCTCGCACCAAGGGTCAGCAACGTCGCTGTTGTCGGAGAATACGTCAGGGCACACACAGCAGTCGATGAACGCGAAGAGTTCTTCCAACGACGCCATTTGTGTGTCTTCTTGCATCGCACTACTGATCTGATCCGTCCTTGAGGCCGCGCTTTCTCAAATGAGATCACACCGGTACACAAAAAACTACTGTATTACTGCAAGCACGTGCATCCTGCACTTGGCAAAATCATCCGCCTACTGCCAGTAAACTACAGGTACGGTACCAGTGGTACCACCGAAGCATACTTCACATTTTTATGCATTTGCGTTTTGCTCATCAGCCTCACGAGGTGCCACACGTACGGAGCCTATTACACTCCGTCCAGTACTATACCAGGTACTAGGCAATGGCAATCTCCCAGTAAGCCTCACCTTACATACTGGTGTAGGTACGGAGCTGCTATTAAGAAACTTCGACTCGATGAGGCATGGCCTTGCCGCGTTGCACTATTTCGACTCGGATTTGCCTCTATGGACGCAGCAGAGTATTACAGATGGCGTTTTTGTGGCTGGTCGCTCCGTATGTACAGTCGCTCTTTGTAAGTCATAACGTTTACTGCACCGCTTCAGTACACCTTTCGTTTTGGGAACATAATTGACTCGTCCAATCGCTTGGTACGGTATGTCACAATTTATAGAGTTGTGGGGAATGCTTACGATGCCCGAACTGATTACAATGGCAATTGACGACTAATAAAGGACTCAGCAACGGAATACTTCAACAACTAAGTCTTGCCTCGTTTATCATGTTGTTTCAACAGATTGCTGACACTACGTAATACCAAGTACAGCATCATTGTTCACCCACATCAAACGAAGCAATCTTTTGTCAAAGTGCATTGCCTCCTGCGTTTGAGCACCATTGACAAATCTGTCGATATGTTGCAGGCTGCAGCTTGCAGCACATCCTCGGACTCCCTGTCGTCGTACTGTATTGCCTACAAGCTGTACAACAGGCAACTACCGGTGCATGTACAAGTAAGGTAAAATGCCAGTTTAAGTCAGTGACAGATGACCAACTTTAAAAGCTCATAATTTTCAACGGACATTGAAGATGAGAATAAAACAACCACGACTGGAATTATCAGAATCTCGTCTTTCTTATTGCTAAGCGCAACACATTAATTGAGTACTATTCGGCCATCAGTGGCGGTTTGAAATTACCATCTTTTTTCGTCGTGTGCCAGTTTAAGACAATTTTAAACTTGACTTGAGTATGGACACGAGGCTTTTATGTACGATCGTGCACGTACTGTTGAATTTCTGTAAATTATGATTAGAACCCACGTGAAATTATAACCTTGACTTGGATCAAAATAGATGGTGTATTAAAATCCGGAGTATTTAGAAGCTCACCTCGAACAGAGCTGTATCACTGCTAGCAGCTTCTGACTGCTGATGCACTAGCACCAATTCGCTCTCCATGCCTTGTTCCTCTTCGTGTTTGTGCTCGTTCTAATGGTTGTGATCGTGGTATTGCTTTTGATGTAGCTCTTGGTCCTGGTGGTGCATACCACTCGCTGTCGTTTTTGTAGAAATTCTGTCTCTGCGATTTTCTTGTTCGCTTCGGCGCGTTTCGTTGGGAGGGCTGGTCAGGTTGCTGAAGCATCTCACGCGTTAAAAATCTACCAGCCACTGCCTTGGTTTTTCTTTTCCTATTCTGCTTGTGCTGGCGAGCAGGCAGACGCAAGATTTCGTGCTGTACGGTCTCCTTGTATCGCAGTCAAGAAGCCTTTTTGACGGTGGCGGAAACTCCGTTGTGTTGGAAATTGTGTAGCTTCTCGTGCATTTTTACAAGATTTAACGGAAAAATGCCGCAGCTCTGAAATCCAGATGAGATATTGCTGTTGAAATTGCAGCTTGTCCACGCTAGTGCGGCCATTTGAAGAGCCTTTTCCTTGCTGATAGTATTAATCCCGTTAGCTCGAATGATAGCATCAATAAGATCTTGGAGCGTATTTTTGAACGAAGAAAACACGGCAGTATCCAATGGCTGCAGTAAGTGTGTGCCGTTGGCAGGTGGGCACACCAATCTGATCTGCATCCGATCAGCGGTCTCAACTATTTCGGTTGCAATATGAGACGAACAGCCATCCATGACGAGAAGCAGCGGTCGCTTGACAGGTGTGGGTACCGACAAAGCGAAAAAAAACAATCCATTTTGCGAGTAGTGTCGCTGTCATAAATGCCTTTGGAGTAGTTGTCACTGCTGCTCCATGAATACTGCATTGCTCTAAGAGTTCGGTCTCCACACGCTCACCGGGTAGAATGAATAACGGAGGAGCGACGAAATCACTAGCGCTACCGCACGCTACAAGCGAGAGGTGAAAGCTGGTAGTAGGATCCGTATGCCAGACGTTCTTGGATCCTTTAAGTGCTATGACCCGTGTGGTCTTACGAGAGCTTTCAAATGTTTCGTCCATGTTGAAAACGCGGCTCCCATCCATGTTCTCCTCCACGATAACCTTGCCAAAGAACTGAAAAGTGTAGCCACCTCTAATTCAGTCACATTATTGCGCACCTTTGACACCGACTGAGAAGCACGAGAGCTCAAGTCATGAAATCTTCCTTTAAATCGACGGTACCATCCCATGCCTACTGGTTTGCCGGTAACTAGCTTGGAAATATGTTGAGCTTTTCTGACAATATCCTTCCTTCCAACCGGAGCTCCCTCAACTTGTTGACCCACAACCCATTCGTGAATACTTTTTTCGGCTTCCTTGGGCAGAGTGGGATCAGGTCCGCGCCGTTTGCTGAAGGTGTACGGGCCATTATTCCCGTTCTCACGCCAATTAACGTCCTCTCCAACCCACCGGAACGAGTTTCGAACTGGAACACCGCTCTCCTCGCCAATAGCTTCAATATTGCCTCCCTCGTGAATAGACCTCACCAATTCCATCTTCTTCTTGCTGCTATACG
Source organism: Phytophthora infestans T30-4 (assembly GCF_000142945.1). Taxonomy (NCBI): domain Eukaryota; phylum Oomycota; class Peronosporomycetes; order Peronosporales; family Peronosporaceae; genus Phytophthora; species Phytophthora infestans. Next base: position 804,352 of record NW_003303745.1, read on the forward strand.
TTGTGCGACGCTTCATGGTTGGAAGCCAGATCAAAGCTGACAGGTATTCGTGGAGGCGAGCGCCGCTCTAAAAATAACCAATTAGATGCATCTACGACTGCTATTGGTGCGCCTTAAACTGATCCAAATGACTTAAACTGGCATTTTACCTTACATTACTTATAGTTGCATCGATTAATTTACTTGTATTTTATTGTCTTCGGAGACCAGCTGTAGTGGTTGGTGCATTGGTGACCAAGCCTTGCCCACTGCACTGGGCCGCACAGAACGTGCGGCCAAGCTGGCATAGGAAGTAGTAAGGTATAGTCGAGAGCTATAAGGTATAGTCGAGGACGTGACATCACGTACCGATAAGCCGTAGTGATAAGTTTAGTCAGTGAGTTTGAGTTTTACCTCAAAGCAAGCAATAGATCAAGGCTAAAAGGAAGCGCCAGCTTCCCTCGTGTGTGTTCGAGTTTCGATACCCACTACAAAGATATCTTTAGTTGCGAAGGTAGTAACTTTGAACGGAAACAAGAATCATGACGTCGAGTCAGCTAGCTAACCAGGAGAGCGCCGCCAAGGTGCAAATCGAAGACGATGCAAGTGTCAGCGTTCCGGTGGTGGTACAGCCATCTGTACCACGAGCTCCGCAGCCAATTTAACGCTATCGTGAACGCGCCGTCGATCACCGATGTGTCGCGTGAAGCCCTGTTAGATTGGCTTAAGTTCCGGAAGGAGTACGTAGCCGTCACGGAGGCGAGATGCAAGGCCGGTAACGAGGACGTGAAGGCTGTTCTGCGCTCAGTGCGCAATTCGTTTGATGAGAACCTATTGGAGACTATGTGCGAGACACGTTGGGACGTGGACCTGGATAATTTGACGGACGAATTTCTCATGACCAAGATTACGGAGATAACCGCGAGTTTCAAGAACAGAGAGTAGCCTGACATGGATGCGCTCTTTAGTGCAGAACTGAAGTTTGACATGTCACGCTCGGATATTGAAGGTCGTGTTACTGCGTATTTTCATCTTGCGAATGAGATTATCAAATGCAACGGTGTGAAAGACCTCTTCTTGGGCGAAGAAGGAGTCAAACGCAAATGTAAGGTGTTGATGAATTTCCTGCCTGGGCCTTTAAAAAAAAGGTTAAAAATGAACTGGAATTTCGCAGCAGTGAAGCAAAGGCCTCTGTGAGAAAATTATTTGCTTTGGTGAATGATTTTGCTCTGGAACTGCACAGGGCAGACGAATCTGCGAGACAGATGAATGCCAGAGTTGCAAAGCAAGGCAAAAGCTTCAGTACGAAGAACTCTACGAAGTCGTTTGGTAAAAAGCCAGTGATTACCACGTTTGGTGTTACGGTTGGAGCAAAGCGAAGCGCCGATGTCCCGCCGAGGTCTGACAAGCAGCGTAAGTTCGCCCGTCCACCGAATACCAAAAAGTGTTTTCATTGTGGCAAAGAACACGAATTTGTCAACTGCCCCACGGCAACCAATGCCAACAAAGCTGCAATCCGAGCCAAAAGACGTGAAGAATATCTGTCGAGGCAAAAAGACGGGCGGCAGCAGCAACGATGACGCAATTAAGGCCTGTCATATTCGCGAGTGTCTTCCACCAGAAGGCGGTACAGTACTGCTTGAAGGTGTGTTGAGTGTTCCGCTCTGTGCGGATAGTGGAGCGACGCAGTCAAGTATGAGCGATCGAGTGTTTAATCGGTTGAAGAAGGTGTGTCCGGGAGTCGAAAATGTGGAGTTGGAGAATCCCATTCCGTGCATTACGGTGAGCGGTGATGTGGAGGTAAGGAAAGCAGTAAATGTGAATGCCACGTTACGAACAGCGGCAGGACCAGTGTCGATCAGCTCTCCGGTACAATGTTTGATTGTACCCGGTGAACTCGAAGAATTTCTCCTTGGTAAAGAGATGCTGGCCTCTTTGGGCATTGACGTTGACAGAGAGTTGGAAATGCTGGCTAGCCAAGGCCAGTATTACGAAGTAGATGATTTTGATGAACCTGAAGTGAGCTCGAGACCAGAGTTGAGTGATGAATTTAACAAATTGGTGCGAGGTTTTGTTGAAAAAGCCAAGCAGCGTAATTTCCCGGTGAATTATCTTGGAGAATTGGAGAGAATCGCGACGAGGTTTGATATTTGGAGATTGACGCTGGGAAACGACCCTCCTGCTCGAGTGCCACCTATGCGAATACGACTGAAAGAGGATGCTAAACCTTACAAATGTAAGGCAAGGAAGTATCCACCGGAGGTCAGAAAGTTTATGGAGGACTTTAACAACAAATTGGAGGGACTTGGACGGATCTACGAGAATCCTAATAGTAGATGGGCTTGTCCAGCTCGCCAGTTCGAAAGCCTGGTACTAACGAGTTTCGACAGACAGCAGATTACAAACCAACAAATATCCAGATTGATGGTATTGTAGGCGTCATGCCAAACCCGCAAGTTGACTTGGAATTGGTGCGAGGATGTCAGTTCTTTGGGTTGTTTGATTTTATCAAAGGGTACTGGCAGATTGCTTTGGATGAAGCTTGCCAAGAAATACTCTCCTACATGACCCACCAAAAGATTTACACACCAAGACGCGTACCACAAGGGAGTTGCGATGCAGCTTTGTTTTTTCAAGCAACGATTGAGAAGTGCCTACAAGAACTGTTGTACAAGCACTTATTGGTGTGGATAGATGACCTGCTACTCTATGCAGTCGATGTTAAGACGTATCTCTCAAAGTTGGAAAGATTGTTCGAGCTACTTGATTACTTTGGCTTTAAACTGAGTGTGTCATAGTCGAGTCTGTACGAATTGGAGGTTATTTGGTGTGGTAAGATCATTACCGGTGCTGGTGTGAGCCACGAACCGGAGCGTATTAAAGCGTTGAGTACCGTACCGTATCCTACCAAGGCTGGTGAGTTACAGCAATTTCTCTGTGCGTCCAACTGGATGCGTAAGAGTGTTGTGGACTTCGCCAGAGCAGCTAAACCACTACAGGAAAAGCTGGATCAAGTACTTTCTACTGCATCAAAGAAGACAAAACGTGTAGCGTCCGGAATTGGCATAGAGTTGTCGAACAGCGAACGAGAGGCGTTTGATGGCTTAAAGGACAAGCTAGCAAATGCAGCAAGTCTGGCTTTCCCTGATCCAGAGGCAGTGATGTGCCTCATCACTGACGCATCCGACATTGGCTTCGGCATCATTGTGAGTCAAGTGCGCAAGTGGCAGACTGGGAAACCTGTAGTAGAACAACAGCATGAGATTTTGGTGTGCGTAAGCGGCACATTTACGGGCTCGCAACGCAACTGGAGTGTCATCGAGAAAGAAGCGTACCCAATCATTTGTGCATGTGATCGACTCAGCTATCTGCTTTTACGCCCGCAAGCTGAATCGTACGAGGAGTGCGCTTTCCGAAGATTTGGAGCTAGCGAGATGATAAGGCATGATCGGGAGCCAGGCTTTATGTCCGATTTCGTTCGAGCATTCAACCGGATCCTGGGGCAGCAACCAGGGCATATCGACGGAACCAACAATGTGTGGGCTGATATGGTGTCGTGGTGGGCTGGCAATCACGACAATGGTGTAGCTCTGCGAGCTATGGTGTTACGGAAACGCAGGCGAGGAGAGGAAGAAAGGACTCCGGTAAGCCGGAATAAGCGTCGACGAGGGAAGGAAGATAGGATCCCGACGATGCAGGCCAAGCGTCGAGGAGGGGAGGTAGATAGGACCCTGACGACACGACCAGTGAGCACTACATCGACTATAGCAAGCAACAACGCAGCGAAGACTGCTAGTAGAGCGGTAATACGACCGTTTGACGACCCAAACTTCACGTGGCCAAAACTTGACGAGATTATTGTGGCTCAAGAGCAGCACAGAAGTACTGTACCAGCGGATACTTTGACTCGGGTTAACTCGGGCAAGGGTTGGTACTGCAAAGGAAGTCTGTGGATCCCAGAAGCAGCGGAGGTACTGCTCCAGCGCCTCATGATCGTAGCACATTGTGGTGTACAAGGTCATAGAGGACGAGCCACTATGATGGAGCAACTACAACGACAGTTTTTTGTGGACCATTTACGAGCAAAAGTGGATAAATTTTTGACATCATGCCTGTTGTGTCAGCATGTAAAGGGCGGTAAAGTGGTGCAGCGACCTTGGGGTGAAACACTACGTTGTCACGAGCGAAATGGAGTTCTACACTGGGATTTTCTCACTGTAGGTGAATCATTTGGCAGTGACAAATATCTACTTGTACTGAAGGATGAGGCGACACACTACTGTGACCTGGTGCCGTGTGCGACCCCCAATAGTGCTGTAGCGGTGGCGGCCATCCTAGACTGGCACGGCCGGTACGGCATTCCACCAGTATGGGTGAGCGACCAAGGTAGCCATTTCAAGAATGCAGTTGTAGCAGACGTATGCAAACGACTAAGATGCGAACAAAGGTTCACGGTGGCTTACAGCCCCTGGATCAATGGTAGCATCGAACGTGTGAACCGTGACGTGATCCAAGTGCTCAGAGTACTCTGTCTAGAGTATAAAAAGGACATTAAGGACTGGACATCTTTTGTACCGCTGCTAAAGGCAAGTATAAATCATACCCCACTGCCGTTACCTGGGAACAAGGCTCCTGTGGAGTTATTCTGTGCGCTGCCGCTACCGAGCCCACTTGAGTTTTGTGTAGACCCAGAGCAGAAGCGAGTTGTGGAGATGACTAAGCAGCCCGAGTTAATATCGCAAAAGCTCGAGGAGCTGCGAGAAAGTGTTCATAAAATGCATCGTGCAGTGGAAAAAGAACGTGCGAAGCAAACCCGAAGGAACAAAGACAAGAAGGTTGGTGCACGGAAGGCCAATTTCAGTGTGGGTGACTTTGTGTTGAGGTCTAGAGTAGACCAGAAACACCAGGACAAGCTGTTGATTATTTAGGTTGGGCCGTACCAGATTGTGCGTGCGGATGTACACTCATTTGTGGTCCGACACCTCGTGACTGGTGTAGAAACAAACGTTCACGCGTCTAGACTAAAGTACTACGCGGACAAGGATTATGAAGTGACTGAAGAAGTCAGAGAGCACGTAGCGTCCCAAGGAATTGTACTATCGGTGGCCGAGCTCAAAGAGCACCGGTGGAGCCCCAATAGGAAGGGTTACGAGATACTGGTGTCTTGGAAAGGACTACTAGCTCTCATATATTCAGACAACATTCAAGCAACACTCATGAACCATGGTTAGACATTGCGTGTTCAGGCACCATGAAAGAGTGGTCAAGGCTTGAAGGGGCGGTGTAGTGGTTGGTGCATTGGTGACCAAGCCTTGCCCACTGCACTGGGCCGCACAGAACGTGCGGCCAAGCTGGCATAGGATGTAGTAAGGTATAGTCGAGAGCTATAAGGTATAGTCGAGGACGTGACATCACGTACCGATAAGCCGTAGTGATAAGTTTAGTCAGTGAGTTTGAGTTTTACCTCAAAGCAAGCAATAGATCAAGGCTAAAAGGAAGCGCCAGCTTCCCTCGTGTGTGTTCGAGTTTCGATACCCACTACACCAGCACAACAGTTGGGCGTAACCAGCCATCAAGTAAGTATTTAACTCATACAGGCTGATTCGCTCGTTGGGAGTGGTGTCATATCGTATCGGCTTTCGCCACCTCCTATTTGACTTAATAAGTTTTGCTAATGGTAATACATATACGCCACCTCCTATTTGACTTAATAAGTTTTGCTAGTGGTAATACATATACTGTCGCAATGCATACTAAGCTGAAGGGGGCATATCAAAGGGAAGACAGAGGAGTTTATGGCGAGCCTAGTTAGGTATGTGTTGGCGTGCATACCACAGCTACAGCAGAAGGTTTGGTACTGCTCTTAAAGCTAGCAATATTTATTTATTTATTATCTTGTTGGCTTTTGTATGGCCCTCCCTGATTAATATCGATTCAGAGCCGTGACACCTCTTCCCAAACACTTGCCAACGTTTGGTGTATATCTAACAGGTTGTTCATGATCGCGTGAAGAGCACGATTTACCTCCTCCGATCGCAGACGTTCCTTAAACTCTACCGCCGCAATCTCCTTCCACTAACTTCGAGTTGCCATCGTGGGGAAGGCAAAAGCCGGCACGGGGGGAACTTTAAGTTGCTGTAGATAGGTCTCCAAATTCATGGCATGTTGTCGTAGAAATTGCAGCTCCGTTCGCTTGCGTCTCTGCAAACCAGTGGACGAACTCCATCCAACACGTTTCCTCCGGCGTTGTGGGGGCTTCTTCTGCATTATCGTGGCTGCTACAGGGTTTGACCTTTCTCCGTCCTGAATCGAGCGCAGCTCTTTGGTTTCGGCAACACACGTGAAGGTCCCATTTTCAACGGTCTCAGCAGACTCATTCGAGCAGTCGATAACGGCGATGAGCTCCTCGAGAGTCGCCATTTTCTCTTCATTTTCTTCAAGCAAGTAGTTCATCAAATTGCTGTGCTCGCACTGTATTTGAAAGGAAGAAAGGTTTAATAGCTCTCCGGTGGTCAGTGACCGCCACATCAGAAAAAGCGTCTTGCTGTAGAGGAGCAACGAAAGTTCATGATAGTGCCACCAGAAGCACCGACGAACAGTGCCAGTATTAATAGTAATAGCTTGCAGCCAATCTCGCAGCTCGCAACACGATTGTAGGAAAAGCTTCATTGTAAGTACTGTAAATGCTGGTGCCAACGACTCTCGACGGAGAATGTGCGCTGAACTGCTTTACTGTTAGTATTATTATAATTTTTTAATATTATATTTATAATAATACATGTATTATAATAGCATGTGAATAATAGAAAAAGTGTACCGGTAGTGATGTAACTGGACCAGGTGTCGGTCCAGGAATTTGGCGAAAGCAATTACGAGAGTGTCAGAGAGCTCGATAATGTCTAGAATCACTAAGTCTAAACGAGGACAACTAGCGTCCAAAACCTTAGCCCCCCCCCACCTCCTCCATGTCACCCAGCCTGCAATCCCTCAGCACTATATGACGAGGCATGTATCTGGAACATCACTGAGTCGGCTGACTGGACCACTCGGCTCGATACCGATGGTGCCAGTACAGGTTTTCTAGTGTATCTAGTCAGCCACTGAAGCTTTTTATTTTATCTTATGCGGCTCACACCGGCAGCACTCTCTGCATCAACCCCGCTTTACCACTGAATTGGAAGTTATTAATACAAGCTGTCATGAGCTAAAATATACTCTGCATTCTACCATTTCACTATTACAGTAGTACTGTAGCGCACATCAAGTTTGCAAATTCGCATTCCACGATTGTGTACAGAAACAAGGAATTGTGCCATGAATATGTCTAAGATGAGCGCGCATATCGTGGTATCCTGTCGTACTTGATATGATGTGAGCTGGTAGACTTGCTTTTTGTAAGAATCGCTTAACCCCTTGGTTCCCAACGTCATAAGCTACGACGTAACGGAATTGTTCGTCGTAACTTACGACGAAAATCTTTGAACAATAGAAATTGGCTCGGAGGCAAAAACCAATACTTTAATCAAGTTATTTTCCACTCGAGATAAATATAAGCTCATGAAGGTCACACAGGAAAATGCAAAAACTAGACAGGGATAGGGTCTGTAAAGGTGTGTTGCAGGTTGCGCAGCCCTCATTTAAAAATTTTCCTGATGGCGCGTATTCGATCGACTGGACGCGCGAAACCTGACACGCTTCCGGACGACGTCGACTTCCGGCACTTGTGGCGACAGCTACGAGAGGCTGGCTGGCGCTCCAGACGTCCCAAAGGCCTAGAGACTCACTGGACATACGTCAAGCCAGGAGCGCCTGCTAACGGCGATATGGGCATCGACCTTTTTTTTGGCGAGGCAGCTGTAGTGGCTCATATCATTGAGTCCGGACTGCTACGGACCGAGAACGAGGTGAGGCTATCGTTTATGCAAGAAATATCATCTATACTAACGCATGAATACAGGGAGAGGCGTCTGTAGAGCACGAGAGGCGCAAAGCTGAGGACCAGGTCAACCATGAAGCTGATGTGCAAGACGGCGAAGATTGCAGCGAAGCGGAGGTCAATGTGCGTGCGTCCCAGATCGACACCAGTGTCCAGTTATCGCAGGGCACTATGCAAGACCTATTCGGTTCGCCTACGCCAAGCGAAGTGGAGCTGTCGCAAGGAGCTGTAAATCGCGCATTTGACCTTCCGCAAGACGACGGTCAGGATGGCATTTCAGAGCGGGATGTAATTGAAAAGGCGGCCCAATTACAACATCTCTCGGGGGCTTCTGGAGCCGAAAGATTGAATTCCGATGCACCTGTCCCTAGGCGAGCTCAACCACGACGTGAATTCAAGCGCGACGTTAACTTTGTGGAGGCCAACGAGAACTCGAGTGACTACGAGCACTTGAGCTCGGGAGATAGCGATGGTGGTGCACTGAGAGACAATGAGGAGGACTTTGTGGAGCTTCGTGCCCTGGACGACGATGACGACGTCATTTCGGAGACGGATGCGGTCCAGATGGATGAGGCGTTTATCGCTTCACTACGTATCGGTGACGACGATCAACTAAGCCGACCGGCGCTGGAAAGGCGACAGCAAACGTTTCGGACAATGCCGTGGACTCAACCATCGTCCAATTTCGAATAGTCTGACGGATATCCTGGCCTCGTTACCGAAGAAGCACATCCCGTTGTTGAACTACGGAACCCATGCGATTCACCACTGGATACATTCTTCTACTTTGCTCCGAAGTCTTTGTGGGTCTGTATCTGTGAAGAAACCAACCGCTACCGCAATTAGCAGATCCTACCAAGAGCCGAGCGATTGCGTGCAAAGTAGACTGAGCGGCGTGGGGCGCCAACCGAGACGCTGAAACAAATACGACGACGCCTTCGAATGAAGCCAGTGTATGGTACGTATGAGATTTTTCATGTGCTGGGTCTCTTGGTAGCACACATATTGTGCCCGCAGCAACGGCGCTTTGCTCAACACTGGTCGATGACAGAAGACGGCGCGGTCCCCGCTGGAACCTTCGGCAGGTTTATGCCCCGCAATCGCTGCCAGGATATCCTGAGAGATCTACATTTTGTGGATAACGAAAGTGAGCCTACCCGTGACAAGTTGCGAAAGCTTCGTCCTGTGGTTGATAAATTGCAAAAGCGCTTCCTTGCCGGGTGGACACTACCTACTGTGTTCTCATTTGACGAATGTGTTCCTCCAGCGACGTCTAGACGGAACACCACGAGGATGTTCATGCCGGACAAGCCGCACCGATACGGGTCCAAAATGTTTATGACGTGTGATGCCAGAACTGCGTATTGCCACAGGTGAGCCCGTGCTTCTTTTTCTTCAAATCGTAATGACGTAACTTACGCCTTTGCTATTGACCGCGTTATATTTTGTCGTAACTTTGGAGATTCGAGATTTACGTGGGCAAGGTGAAGACTCGTGAAGATTAGGCGAGCGCATTTGACCATAAGACTGGAGCTGCAGCGGTGGTCCGCAACCTCAAGGTTGTACTTGCCTCAGGACGCCAAGCATTCCATGCTGTCACGATTGACCGCTTTTATTCGTCCATCCCGTTGGCAATCGAGTTGCTGTCTATGAGTGTGTACGTCGTGGGCACTATCATGACACGACGTCTTGGATATGATCGCAATGTTGAGGAGTCTCGGAAAACCAGATTAATCACCATACCGCGTGGGTCGTTCACATTTTCGCGGTCGTTATCAGTGCCAAGTCTGATTGCCTTCCATTGGTGGTACCGTAAACCGGTTCATTACCTATGCACAGGGTCAGTGATGGATGCGTCAACGATCAACCGCAACGTAAAGGGTGCAGGGCCGACGACAGTGCCGTGTCCACAGGCAGTAAACGACTACCAGGAGTGGATGGGCGGAGTGGATGTTCACGACTAACTCCGCCTCCAAACCTTCTTAATTCAGACATCTGTTCGTTTTGCCAAGTATTACAAGAGCCTATTTTTAGGTCTCATGGATCTCGTTATGGTGAACGCTTATATATCGCACAAAGAGGCGTGCAAATTCACGAATACCCTGGCGTTGAAGCGTGTAGAATGATATGCCGTACTACACAAACAGTTGCTGCAGCTAAAGGAGCAGGATTTTGCTGGAGTGGCGTCTACACCTTCTCCTGGAGGCAAGAAACGCAGGCGAAGACGCGCTGGCCACTCTCTCATACAGTTTGACGACTGGGTAACGGTCTCGGGCATTCAGAAACTACGCCAACGTTCTTGTAAGGTATGCGCGCTGCTTCGTGGAGAGCGAAAGAAGTCGTTTCAGACCACCTTCTACTGTGATCAGTGCTCTATCGACGACGCAAAGTGCTACCTGTGTCCGAAGGCAAGGCGTGAATACAGGGGCGTGATGAAAACGTGCTTTCAGATTTGGCACGAGGACTTCGAGTGTGGGCTCGCCATTCCGACTTCGCTTGGCAAGCGCGTTGTCCTCAGGCGACCTGGAAAGAAGACCGGAGAGCGGAAGAAGACCAGAAGAGAGCTGCTACGTGAAGAAGAGTGTGAAGCAGACGACGAGCAACGTCGTCGTAGTGACGATGGTAGTGAGGACGACAGTGCGTTTGATCTGTAGAAACGCAATGGTCAAATCCCTTGTGAGTAGCTATAAAACAAGCTTTCTTGAGTCATCGTACCTTCTGTCGTGCAAATTCCGGACTGATCTGGTTCCTAATCCAACTGTGCCCAGCTGTGGGTCTTCTGCAATGCACAAAGTTACGACTTTATATCTTTTCAACAACAAACGAAGCAGTGTAACTTACGACTTAATCAAAATTTCATCTGTGAAAACCTATGCACCTAACCCGATGTGGATAGTACACGACTATACAAACGACATGATACAACGAAGGTCGTTAGTTACGACGTTATCTTAACGGTTCCGAGGTCCAAATCCTGGGAACCAAGGGGTTAATAGTACTGAGTAACTTAAAACTTGATACCTGTACAATGCAATGCACGAAACAGCCCTAACTGTGGCCCTTTCAAAAGATGGTGCCAATGAAATTGGGTTAGAATGGACGAGCACGTGATTTCGTGTCGATACGTACCGCAGAATGCAAGAGCCAGTCGGTTAAACTTTTGATTTTGATTACATTTGACTTTTTTATAGCAGCGCACGAAATTGCATTAACCTCTCCAAACCGGGAGCTGGAAGGAACATGTACACTGCATATGCAGCGTAATTAAACGTAATGTTTGTATATAAACGTGGTTAGGACTGCTAGGATCAGGATGTGCAGTTGCAAATGTGCTAATGTATCATATAAACTGCATATAGCGAGCTGATTAGACTTGCCATACCGCATTATGCTACGTAATTTAGATAGTGACGGGGCGCCCTCGGGACAGAACCAGCACATTGCCGTTGATATTTTTCAGATATTTAGAGTGTAATACCTCCCATACAAAACCATATATGAGAAGTTGGGATGTCACCCCTAAATGTTCTTGCAAACCTTTGACTTGTCCGGTTGTATTATATGCACTATACAAAAATGTAGTGAGTCGATCACTCGACAAATCATCTGGTGTTGTAATCCATTGACACGCTAAATACTTGTACAAAAGCGGCCCACTACGCTGCAGACAACATGCAAGGTGTATCATGTACTCGGCACGACGCGCGCAACTTCAAGACACAATGCAGAAAGGTATTCAAGTACCACAATTTTTAGCTCACTACCCTGCATATATGCAGCAATATAGACAGCCTAATGCGCAGCTTAAGGCTTACGGGCTGGTGCGACGTCTCTTGCTTGAATCCGGAGTACCAGGCGTCGAAGGAGTGCCTGAACCAGTCTTCTTTCGACGCACTCGAATAGACTTGCCTTTGCTTACCGGGATCAGCTTGCCATTTACCCACTCCTTGTGCCAGATGTCCCAGCAGGTCATGGCGGCCCCACGTACATTCCGTCGAGCTCGCATGCAGAGGAAAATTGGCCCGCCTTGTTGCAGTCCTTGCAGAAGTACGTCGTGGTGGATGCGCGCTTGTTTTCAGGTCGTAGAACGGAGCACACTTTACACGCGCACTGGCGACGTATGGCCTGCGTACCTTCGTTCCGCCATTCATCACTTTGGAGAGCCATGTGCTCGATTGACTGGGAGATGCCGATAGGAAGCGGGTCATAGCTTGGTAAAGAAGCAGGAAGCTGCGTGCCGAATGTGTTCCCTTCATACATGTCCGTAGGTTGGAGCTGGCTAAGCTGGAGGTGAAGTTTAATCATGTACTTGACGTGTGTGAGCGGGCGCGACTCTTTGTTCTTGTGGTAGGCTTTGTGTATGATATAGCCGTTAACGATTGCCATATCAATCAACCCCAGCACTAGCGACTTATAATACTTCTTGAAACGGAGTGCACGCTGCGGCGAGTAGCGCTGCAGCCGCAACTGGTCGTGGACATCCACGCCACCCATGAATGCGTGGTAGTCCTTCACGACTCGAGGGCAGGGCACCTCAACTTGCTCAGCTCCATCTTGCCGCACCACCCTATCGATTTCAGGGCTGCCACCAGTACACAGGAAATGTACCGGTCTTGAGACCCACCAACTAATTGCCTTCATACTCGGAATGAGCTTTGAGCGCGCGATTTTAAACGACCCCCGTGGAATTGTCGCTGGACGGGTTTTCTTTTTCTCAATCACTTTCTTACAGTAACCAAGACGATTCGTCATGATCGTACCAACGCAATAGAAACCCATAAGCAGAAGCTGTATAGCCAATGCCACAGACGTGTAGAAACGGTCAATCACCACGAGCCTCATCCCTTGCTTTTTGGCGTCAGGACCAAACACTTCCAGCAAGTTACGCACTACTGCTGCTGGACCCGACTTCATATCCGGCTTATGAGCATCGCTGAGATGCTGTTTCTTGCCACAATAGACTTCAAAACTGTCGATATACATCATAAAAAAATAATCAGTACAAGATGCATAATTCAGTTTAAAAAGTCTTTACGGCCAAAAAAAAACTTACCGAATGCAGTAAGCCGTAACCGCACTGCACAACATAAAAAGCTTTGTGCCCCACTTGTGGGGCTTGTCTTTATGTCGGCACGCATCTTGTTGAACGACGATCGGCTTGACAATACAGCTTCATCAAACGCTAGGTGAGGAGGGCACACGTAACCCCGCAAAAACGTCTTCTGCAGCACCTCCACAACTTTCCTGATCTTCCATGCGCGATCAGTCAGCGCTCGGGGGTCCCTATTGGAATTGAAATGGAGGTTTCGAGAGATCTCCATAAATCTGTCTCGCGAAAGAACAGAGCCGAAACACCCACGAGATATTGCGCCAACATCTGCCGTCTTCCAGTGATTTGTTAGCTTCTCACGGTTGGGTGCAATCATTCTTGCCACTAGTAACCCGAAAAACCGACACAGTTCATGCGGCATTATTGGCTTCATGGCCTCCATTTCGTGCTGGATATCACGCCGAGTCTTCCGAGGTAGGTCCGGGTCTCTTTGACACTTCTTGCGGTATCTACTATACGACGCATCAATCCGTTGAGGTAACATTTCCCGATGGTACTCATTACAGCAGGAAGCGATGTGCTGCCACAGCACGACTGGCATCATAAAGAAAAACAGCGCCAACGGGAAATCTCCATGACGAAGAGCATCAGCAGATGGCCCAGACTATCCTTGTCTGAGTCCTGGGTAATTGCCGGTGTCGTTCACAGGTTCGTACGGAGCCATCAAATGCTCGTAGATGTCAGGCTCCTCCACGTCTTCCCACCCAGACACTGACATTTCCTTCAGTACTTCCTTTTTCAGATTTCCAGCAAGTACTTCATCTTCACCATCAAATGTTTCCAAAAATTGGTCTCCAAATAGAACTTCTGCGGCAATCTCTGCGTCATTTTCGTCTGGATCATCGCTTACATCATCAGGAGCCACCATTCCATCCACATCTCCATCTGAGTCATATTCTCCAGTCTCAACATCGGCCTTTTCGGCTTCGTCCCCGGACTCAATAGCTCCATATGTAACATTGGCCTCGCTATCCTTCACCACATTCAAGTCGTCCGTGGTATCGGCTAGCAACTTATTTCCCCGGGCAACCATCTCTGCATTTTTGCAATCATCATCTACGACAAGAAAAAATCAATACAGCTTAGTATTCAGCTCAATATGCAGTTTGGTATGCATCAGAATAGGCAAGACAATAGGCAGCTGGACATGCAGTACAATATGCAGCATATAGATGTCCAATATGTAGTACATTATGCACCACACAATACAACATACCTTGCTCCGGTTCGCTAGGAAAGTACGCTGATTCGACAGACTCATTGTCGGGAATTTGTGTGTCGTCATAAGGCGATGTTGTGTCCGAGCCTTCTACATGAGGTGACGTTACTATTAGCGGCTGAACAATAGCTCGTATCGATCGAGGTGGCGTAATAGCCATTGAACTTGCGCTGCAAATAAGAGACCGCCTTGCTGGCCGCTTACCTTTTGGTTTGCGAATAGTTGGAGTAGGCGGTGATGGAGTTGTTGGAGTAGGAGCTTCATCAGTACACACCGTCGTTGTAGCAGGAGCTTGAGTTGTTGCAGTATCAGCTTGGGTTGTTGCAACATCAGCTTGAATTGCTGCAGCACGTGTCTGGGTTACTGAAGGAGATTGCATTGCTGGTAAGGGGGCTGCAGTAGATTGAGCTTGAGCTTCCGCGCCCAGGATATCAGCAGCTTACGTTTGGCGTACGACTTCAGCAGCTGCCGCCAGTTGGGCATCTCCAGGTGCCATATGCGGAGTAGCACTCGGTAGAGGATCATGAGAGCGCAGCACTGTAGTCATTCAACATAATTAGTTTACATCAAAATGATTAATAGAAGCAGTACATACCGTTAGCGTAGTATTCAAGCACAGCCTCCTCGCCTCGAAAAAAATGGACACCTTCAGTCCCAGTTGTGCTTTCACCAGGCCGAATGTAGAAATAACGGCCGTCTAAACTGCGTCGCGGGGGTGGCTTGCGCGTCCACCCATCTTTTTTCAGCTCCTTCCACACCGATTTAAACGATAAGTCGCGTCCAGTGACTTCAAAGTCACGCAGCACCCTGCCAGCGGCTCTCACCATTTTCTCTAAGTCGACTTGCGCTCTGGGTCCGCAAATTTTCAAATGAGAGAGATTTTGAAAAGGCGGGGCTACGGTCTTGGATAGCCACTCGTGCACCGGCATCCTGCCCGTTGTCTCTGCAAAGTGATGCAAATCAGTTGCAGTATCCCAAAACCTCTCAAATTGCATTTTACAAATTTTGATAAATGGCGCTCACTCCCCGCGGTGGAAAAAGAAACGCGTGAGCAGAAACGCCACAATATTTTGACTTGCGGTTTGTATACCGATGTGTCGGGGGAAAGGGCGCCAATACAAACTTTAAGATTAAATGTGCTTAAACTGCATATATTCGGTTTAAGCCTAAAATCTAAACTGCATTATGCAGCATCCGGTTTGGAGGGGTAAATGTAATTTTGTGCTGCACAAAAGGGTTTCGACTTGCACTCAGCATTTTATTACGTAAATAGCCCAGATTAACGAGGCGTGGACTTGTCAAGTCACCCTAGATCCCGCAAGAAGCCAATGACCTGGTACGGCTCACACCGGCTTCATCATTCGTCTTCGGCATGTAATCAGTATTTAAATTTAGTCACAAAAATTAGTCCGAGTTGAGTTTTTATTTGACAAAACTGTTCATATTAATATATAACAGCAAAATAATACTGTACATTTTGCGAAAAGTGCGTCATGCGATGTTGGTCCATAAACTTTGAGGTAAAAGCACGGTCGATCATCGACCGTGCCGGCCCATCGACTCGATGGGCCGGTGTCATGGATGAAAACCATTCTTCAAGGAGCGGAATATCAATTCTTACGACCAAATATACTGTACTGTAAGCGAAGCTTAGTCGATTGGGCTCCTCCTATCTTGGAAGTGCAGTGCGCGCAGCCGTAGCTTCTTATGATTATGTTAGCGTCGTGCAGGCTGTGCAATACAGTACTAAAGCTAACTTTGACCTTAACACTGATTCACTATCATTAACATAACTTGTATAATTCAGTGGGCTTGCCATCCGCCTATCATGCGAGCGCTCTGACTAAACCTTTCTTGCTGCTTTTCGAGATATTCTCTTAATCTCATACTCAGAACCCCAAGTACCAGATCTTCTACATCTTGAAGGTCTTCTGTCTTGGATGCAAGCCCTTCCGTGCACTCAGCACGGAGCTGGATCAACGTGCTGACCGCCTACTCTGAATCTGACCCGTCCTCGGCCCCTTTAATGATGGTCCAGCGCTGAATACGAATTTGAATACCGTCCGACGGTAGTACCAAGCGATCCGCTTCGACCAGAACAACTCGGTTGGGCTCTTCGATCTTTCGCACGAAAGAAAACCCGTTGACCTCCCTCACTATCCCTCCACTTTGAAGTAGCCACTTGAAGCTCTTCTCGACAGACGCTGGCTTGCGTTGCCGAATCTGGTAGGAGCCCGACCACGCAAGAGTTGACATTAAGAACAACAACCTAATTAAGAGCTGTTGCCACATACGAAGTGATAAGACTTGTCGCTGCTATGGTGAACAGTCAGATAGTCGCGCCAGAACATTGCACAAGTTTCTTGTATCGAACATGGTAGAGATGTGGTACTTGAGATCTCATACACCTGCGCTATGTTCTGCTCTTGTTTCACGTGCAATTCACAACTGCTAGAAGAAAGTGCGGTGGGCTGAAATACCGCTGCAGAGTCGATGTACAAGTCCTCCACCATCTTTTCAAGCTCACCAATCGTAGCAAAGGAGTCACTTACGACTGGATATTGGACTGGATATTGGAATGGAGATCCCGGTAGTTTCCCGACAACAGCATCCAAATTCTGTACATTTCAAAATAGATAAAATAGCGTCAGTCTGACTTAACTTTATACCGTCAAGTGATGCACTTACGCTCATTGTATTATGCGCCCGGAACACCTCACGCAAGGCCTTATTGCACTTCATTTGTTCCGTGAGGATGGTGCGCAATCTTTGGTTGACTACTTCGGCCTGGAGTCGCTCATGGAATTGAGTTGCTGCTACCGCAGCCCAAAAAGACCCACATTGACTAAGTAGAGCATCGCTACGGTCAACTTTATGCATTAGTTGACCCAGACGCCCCTCTAGGTGCTCGCTTTGAGCTCTCAAAGCCAGGATCTCTGCCTTCTTGCGTCGCTGTAATCGCGTGGACGCTCCCGGGGTTTTCTTTCTCTTTTTCTTCATGAGTTTGTCGTTGGGCTGCGGTTGCTTCTTCGGTAGAAAACTCGCCTTCGTCAGCACACCATCAAGTGAATCAAGCAGCATATTCTCGTTTTCGCTCTCGCTGCTTGTGACGTCGCCCGGACTGGCGCTTTCCGTATCCCACGAGTCGATGAAAGCTACAACTTCCCCCACGGTCGGCATAGCGTCCTCGATCAAAACACTCATATTTGGTACCGGAGAGATGAAAAAGCAGCGGTGCTCAGTGCTAATCGAGCAATGCGTAGTGGTTCCTGTCTATCGGCTCACATGATTATGATGACAAAATGTTGATGCGGTTTAATGATTATGAAGATCTCATGTGCAGCCGCGTAATGGAGCTGACGACAGCAATTAGTGAGGTCCAATTCGGGCCCAGTGGGCCGCCCACACCGCAGGGATGTCATATTCCCAGGTTTTTGCTCATTTTCCCAGGGTTCCCACTGGTACCTGCTGGGAATTGAGTGGGAATTGAGTGGGTATTGAACTTTTTGTACTGGTACCTTGGCGGTAGTCGCATGGATGCTGCGAAATAGAGGTGCTAAATCTTCATTAAAGTAAGCTGATATCGATACCAAATCGGTGAATACCGATTTGCTGTGAAATCCCACCACCCACCCAATATCACGCAAACTAGATCGCTGATTGGTCCATCCCTCTTTTGGGACGATTTTAGACTGAGCCTAATTCCCAATTTGGTAACCGGGAATTGGTGACTAGGGACAAATTCGAAAACCCGCTTGTGCCAACCCTGATCGGTCATCGGGGCCGATGTGAGAACACTTCATCCTGTGTGCGGTCACGACTCGTGACCGCACAGTACATTGTACTGAGTACAATGTACCGTGGTCGGCATGTCATACCCCGTCAAACGTATAGTAGGTCTACCGCTCATTTCTCGTGGGGCATGTGTACGGGCTCAAGCTTACTGGAAGCGATTACTTCAGCATTGGATCGGACTGAAAATTTCCACTGCGTTTCTCCGTACAAACATTATTAATAATGCATATCCGCTCGAGCGAGAATGATGGTCATGTATGGGTCGTGGAAGAGACGAAGAGGCTTTTGATCATCTTCTCTCGTTCTTGTATATCTATGAGACCTGGACGACACAGTCTCAGAAACCAGAAGTCTTTTTAGTATTGGTAGTCACTCGCCCGTTAGATACTTAGTTGACATTTTTGTTTCTAACGGAGTCCACCAAGGGTGGAGCTCCAGCAATTCCCAATCTGCCAAGTGTGGGGCGAGTAGTGTGTTAACGCTTACTTCTTTCGTCGTGCTCACTGTCCAGACATCGTACACGACCTCTGCAAGTGAACGAGTAGGAGACGTTCGCTGTTAGGGTTATGAGCCCAAGATTGGAGTAAACTTCCAGAACTAACGTGAACGCTGACGATGTCGTGGACACTGCCTTCGATGTCAGACTTACTTGGTACTCCGTCTTCGACCGCGTCGCGACGGATGATGGCTGTATCAACGCCTGCAGTGTCAGTAGCGGCTGGACTGGTAGGTCCGTTGGTTGGTGGTACTGGCGGGATTCCTGTCCTTCAGTCTCCACTGCCGCAGTCTGTTTCTGCGTTGAGCTCACCAACTTCAACGCTCATTTTGACTGGAACTCCGGTGGTGAATGCTCCAGCGAGGTTGCACGCTAGTGGAGAACAGCAGCAAAGGATACCATTGCCACCGCCTTACCTGGCGATGGATGTGAACAAAAACCCACCAAAAATGGCAGGAAGCTTTAACCTCTATCGTGCCCAAGATATGGCCTATTTACACCGATTTAATGCTTGGGGTCTGATCGATGGATCCGTACAGCGTCCGACTGTAAATGGGGAGCTTCAACAACGCTACGATATGCTGGACTTCTTTATGAAAGATACGTTGCTTCGTGGTGGTAAAGTTGAAGACGCTGAGCGTATGTGTGATCTTCCAACTGGCAAGGAAATGTTGGAAGATCTGGAAGCACACCATACTAAGCCTGAGTTTTCTAATTACGTGTGGGTATTGAAGCAATTCTTCCACGCAACTTACACTCGTGAGCAGACGATGGATTCTTGGCTTCAGGAGATTCACGATACACGTCGTGCGTTAGCTAACCTGGGTCGAGTTATCGATGATGATCTCACTGTGGACGTGATTCTCATGGGAGTAGTGCAGACACACAGAGATGTCGTGCGTCAGTTTTCTCGTATTATGGCTCCCGGGTCCCGACCCACTCTACAGCAAGTCTTGAACACACTGAAGTCCGAGACCGAGATGGATGAGATCGTCCGCGATGAGGAAGAGGAAAACGCGAAGATCATGCACGTGGCTAAGAAACAGATAACTGGTGACAAATCTAGTAAACATATTAGCTGGATTAAACCCAGTGGAGCACAATCTGGTGGAGCTAAATGCAGTGAAGGAGGAAGCAAAGCCAATCAAAAGTCTGGTCCTGGTCAACGAAAGAAGGGCAAGTGCTTCTATTGTGATAAAGAAGGCCATCACAAATTTGAGTGTCGTAAGCTCAAATTTGATCTGAAGCACGGCAACGTAGATGCTAAAAATGCAAAGTGTGGCAACAATTCTGGGGATAGCTCTAGAGGATATGGGGAAACAAAGGTGGACCTCCTCAGCCGTCACCATTGGGAATGATCGGTCGTGTTGAAAATACTTGTGCTGTGTCAAGTACTGGGTCTACATTATTGTCGACGTCTGATACCTCTAATTCGTTGGAGAGGATATTAGACACAGCAGCTATTAAGCATACCTGCGCTGACCGGTCACTGATGACACAGTTCCCGCACTACGTGGAGACGAACACGCCACATGAATCGTGGACAGGAGAAGTAACAACGGAACATTTGGTGTCTCAATTGCCTGTATCTTTCCTATCCACACAAGATAGACGTGGCGAAACTGGAGAAGCGCTTGACTGCGTTCTTACTGGAGTCCGTAATGTTGTTGGATGCCACGTTAATCTGCTAAGTGTTAATGCACTTGAAGAGCAAGGCTATCAATGTGAGTCACAGTATCCTCAGGGCGGACCTCCAAGACGGCTGTTATGGAAGGGGCTGACAGCAATAGTGTTTGTCAAGAGTCGAGGTTACTATCGCACTCGTGGTTTGTGTAATTCACCTCAAGTTGTTGCATCATTTGTGGCTGGAGGTGAATCGATATTTCGGTGGCATATTCGCTTTAATCATGTGTATTTTGCAGCATTGCAGCAGCTCCACCGTGATCAAATGGTTACAGGCATGATGATCTCTCCTAGTGAGCGCACTAGAGATGCGATGGATTGCCTAAGCTGTACATTAGCAAAATCGCGAAGAATGTCATACAAGAACGTGTCTCCATGTCGATCAATGAGGTGTTGTGAAACACTGATGACCGACGTCTGTCACTATGGTGAGGTTTCGGCTGCTGGAAACGTGATGTTTAAGCTCGTGGAGGATGAATACTCACGATACCTATGGAGCTTCTTATTCCGTCAAAAGTCTCAATGTACAGACAACTTGAAGACGTTGATCTTACAGCTAAAGCAATGTGAGCGACCTGTCAAATTCCTGGGGTCTGATCAAGGAACTGAGTTTGTAAATCACAAGCTACAGCAAGCCCTCCGAGACAATGGAGTTCGTCCGCTGTATACAAATACGTATACACTTGAAGAAAACAGTCTCGTCGAAAAGATGAATGGTGCAGTACTGCGATCCGTTCGCGCTCTCCTCGTAACCAGTAGACTTCCAACAAAACTATGGGGAGAGGCATTCAAGTTTGTGGTAACAATACGCAACTTCTCACCGTCCAAAGCCATTAATGGCAGTACACCTTACGAGCTATTTGAAGGTCGTATACCTGATGTATCTGGTCTACGTGTGTGGGGCTGTGCTTCAACGTACTTCGTCCCTAAGCAAAGACGGAAAGGTAAACAAGATACGACAGCGAAAGAGGCATTATTTCTAGGATATCCTAAATCCACGACTGGATATCGTGTCCTCGATCTTGTTACCGGACACATTGCGGAGTCTCGTGACGTAAAGTTTTGCGAACAGTGGACAGAGGCAGCTGATTAAGTGGATCAGTTGCTTGACAAGTTCTACGCGAAGAAGCCTGGTGTGGTGCTACCTGTTTCAATCCCCGTATGTGAGACTTCCTTTTATGACCACTCGAGCTCCTGTAGCAGCGATGAAACTGCACTGGCATTGCATAGCTCCGAATGAGTCGGTCCTATGGATGCTAAGGTTGGGGGCGATGTAGTGGAAAAGACGAAAGTTAGAAGAGCGGGGTAGCTTGAGTTTGATAAAATCAACTCAGGTCCAGCAAAACGCAGACAAACAGGGGAGCTAGCGCAGACTTACGATACTCCAAATTGTGACTCCACTTCTACAATTCGTGTCGATGGACATGAAGATGATAGGAGAGGTACAAAACATGTTGAAAAGAAGCGACGACCGGGTTTGGTTGAAGTTAAGCGACGTCGGAAAACACACACCAAAGACCCAATTGTTACGCTTCGCAGATCAACACGTACATGTCGTCCAAATGTAAGGCTACATGACTATTCGCTTGCCATTTACTTCATCTCAACTACGGACAAGCTGCCCAGTCACTTCGTGCAGCGCATGCAGGTCCTGATGGTGATAAATGGTGGCAAGCTTTGCAAATGGAATTCTCTGACATACAAGCGAATCATACGTGGATTTTAGTGAATCGTCCGTCGTACACTAAGATCATGACCAGTCGCTGGGTGTTTGTCATCAAAAGAATCAAAACGGAGAAATTATACGCTACAAAGCTCGACTTACTCTCCGGGGTTTCGAGCAAGTGTTTGGTTCAGACTATTGGGAAGTATCCTCTCCAGTCGTGAGCATGAAGGCAATCCGTGTTGTCATTGTGCTCGCATTCTACTATGACCTGGCGCTTCGCCAAAAAAAATTGACTTCACTACGGCATTTCTAAACGGTGAGATGGATGTCGACGTGTATGTGGAGCGACCAGAGTTGTTCGACGATGGCACTGGTCATGTGTGCTTGTTGAAGCAGAGCTTATATGGCTTAAAGCGGGCTCCTCGGATCTGGAACGCAACTTTGAAGAGATATCGAGTGAAGCTTGGTTTCAAATCCAGCATAATTGCAGATGGCGTTTACGTCAAGTGGGTCGATGACTCTCCTATCTTCCTTACAGTCTACGTTGATGATGTCGTTATTGCGGCTAAAACTGAGAGTTTTACGTGGCTAATTTCACAGTTGAAGAGTGAATTTAAGCTAAAGGACTTGGGGGAGATCAACCTCTTGCTGGCTATGTATGTAAAAGTTGAACCGACACGAGTCACGTTGTCACAAGCGTCGTACATTCAGCACAAAAGTATGGCGATCACACTGCTCGTGTGGTCCGTACTCCAATGGACCCAAAAGTAAAACCTGTGAGACCCAGGAAACCCTACGAACCTGACTTAAACAGAAGTGATCTACCATTTCGCCAAATTATTGGTTCCCTACAGTGTTTGGTGCGTCGTACGCGACCCGATATCGCGAACGCGGTTCGTGTCTTGAGCAAGTTTCTTGACTGTTATACAGAGGAACATTTTGGACTGGCTCAGCGCGTTCTTACGTATTTGAAGGGGACTAGTTCCTATGGATTGGTGCTACCAAACGTTTCTGCAAAGGGCAATCTTTCTATCGTTGGGTATACTGATGCTGACCTCGGCAATGATATGGACACTCGTCGATCTGTTACTGGCCAAGTTGTAACACTTGGTGGATGTGTTGTAGCATATCAAAGAAAGCTACAGCACAGTGCAGTTAAAGATACATGCAGTGCTGAGCTCACAGCAGCCAGTTGCTGTGCAGATCGAATTCGATGGCTACAAAACTTGTTAGTCGAACTACAAGTTCCTGTCGAGCTTCCAGCTCTTCTCTGGACGGACAATGCTGCCGCTGTTCAGGTCATGACGCTTTCCAGCGGACATCACAAAATCAAGTGTCTAGACTTGGTGGTATACAAGGTTATTGACTATGTCGATGCTGGTTACATTGTGATAAAACACATGCCGTCTAAGGTCATGCCTGCTGATGCCTTAACCAAGCCATTGGGTAAGAGCAAGTTTCGCCAACATCGAAAGCAGCTTGGTGTCGAATGCCTGTGTACTCAAGTTGATGGGGATACAGATGAAGAACCAGAACTACAATCCGACCCAGATGACGCTCAAACAAGCTAAGGAAGACTTCGAGTTTCAGGGGAGTATGAGAACTGGACGACACAGTCTCAGAAACCAGAAGTCTTTTTAGTATTGGTAGTCACTCGCCCGTTAGATACTTGGTTGACATTTTTTTTTTCTAACGGAGTCCACCAAGGGTGAAGCATCAGCAATTCCCGATCTGCCAAGTGTGGGGCGAGTAGTGTGTTAACGCTTACTTCTTCCGTCGTGCTCACTGTCCAGACATCGTACACGACCTCTGCAAGTGAACGAGTAGGAGACGTTCGCTGTTAATATCATTCCCGCTAATTAGTCCGGGATATCGTCAAGCTCCACCACTTTTATACCGTCGAATTCATGGAATAGGACGAATGCGATAATTGTGTAGTCTTACCAGTAGGGCGAAAGAGGACTCCATTATCTTTTGTGTCTCGAATCGCTGTAGTTAAATAGCGTTAGCATTATCAAGCACGTGTAGTTTTGTAGACTATACGCCGAATTAACGCTGCCACTCACAACAACCAGAATTTTGTTCGACATGTTACTGTCGTAATGTACTAAACAAAATAGTCGAAAGATCAGTTTGAAACTTGCGTTGGCAGTACATATACTGTGGTCATTTTTTGCTACTTCTTCGTCGGGCTCAAAGCGCTTTCCTTTTTCTCAATATTAATGTTAGCATTTGAGACCACGTAGCATTGTCATTGTTCTATTGAGGTCATTCTTGCAATTGGACGTGTCTTGTGCGTACATGTATTCAAAAATACAAAGAGCCATCTAAAACAATTTCAAGAACCCATAAAGGCATGCGTCAAATGGCAGCAGTTGGGTTCAAAAAACATCGGAACCTTACTCAGCTGGATGTCTTGTGCAGTAGATATACTTCTTGATAAATACTCGGTTGATGAAGCAAAGGTAGACCGCTGAGCGTTCTCCAGCTTGAAGCAGATGATGACACGTTATAGAAGCAGTCGGCTGACTAGATGTACGTGTGGAAGCATCAGTGAGACATCGTAGCAACTTTTGTAAGCCTTTTCACCGCGCTAACAGCTCCACCAAAATGCACTCAACAATGGGCAGTCCCCTCACACAGCAATTCCGAATGTCGGTCGAGTTTCTTCCATCATTACACTCTGTTGTGATTGTAGATAGCGACGATAGAGATTGCTAAGTTCCTGGAACGCTGACTCCTCAGCGAACGAAGAGCTTTGCATCGGACGCCTGTCCTCGTCGTCGACATAAAGCTGCTGGAATGTCCGAAGCACCGATGCGTCTTTAGGAGCGTCGGCCGACGGGGTGATGAACATCCACGTCTGGTTCCGAAACTGCAACTTGTACTGGCAACCGCAAGCTATCGGCCCAAACGACCACAATGCGGTCTGCCTCCTCGTATCTGCGTACAAAGTTCTGCTTTCTGACATCCAACGTGCCGATTGAACTCTCCAGTACTAACGTGTAGTTTCTCTCCAAAGTATTTGGTCGCTCTCGAACGGGCTGCATATTAAATAGATTTAGTCGTTCATACTTTCTAAGAATAGAAAAACCATCTCCAGAGTGTCTCACTCGCCACCTTTAGGGGACACAACATTCCACCTTTAGGGGACACAACATTGGTGTGGTGGACATGATTTCCACCGTGCGTGGTTCTGCTTCACCATCGCTTCCACATTGATCGAGCTCGCCTTGTCGGTCTTAAAAAACACGGTGTCAGCTCTGAGATACAGACTCTCGACTCTCTTCTCCAGTAACGTCATGCTGTAGAGCCCATCAGCCAATGGTCTGCATGGATCTGGATGCAGGAAGTCCATGTCTTCCAGTATTGCCGTCTTCTGTAGCAGCGTTCTCAAAGCTTCACTGACTTTGATCTGGTTGGCCATAATACTTTTCAACTTTAAGTTGGTCTTCTCGGCTTGTAATCGGCCTCTATACTGCACAGCGGCGTGATCGGCCCAGCTTTGTGGCAGATGATCTGATGTCATTAGTAGAGCGTCTTCAACGTCGTCAAGAGCGTATTTAGCGCCTGGAACCTTCTGAAGTTGCGCCAACTGCACCTCCAGTTGCTCCACTTGAGTCCGTAGCGCAAGGATCTCAGCCTTCTTGCGCCGCTGCAGCACAGTTGACGAGCTGTTGGGGTATTGGCGTCGCGGTTTCTTGCTTCGAGAGCCTTGGTCTTGTTGCTGCTTGTGCTGCGGAGTAAGGCATCGCGCTGGCGCGTGGGATGTTAAGAGGGGGGAATCGATGCTACTCTTTATCGTTGGGGCCTCCCAGGTGTCTAGGAAAGCCAGCGTCGCCTGCAGGGTCGCGGACTCGTCGACATCGGCGACCAAGATGCTGCTCATGGCGGTATTTGCGGAATGATGGATGATTCACCCAAAGGTCCAGACGTAATCATGACCATCACTCTTGCTCTCGACAGTATACTGTACCGGTAATACATGTATTTTAAATTCTAATATGATCCCGGAGTTTCGCGGCGGTCGCATCGGCTTCTTTCAATTTATCACTCTTGGTCTTGAGTCAAGACTCTTGGCAGTATAATACATGTATTTTAGATTCTAAAAGCTTATCGAACATTGGATAAAATTCGTTAGGCTCTGGATTTTTATTTGCCAATGCTAAAGTTTTAAGCACTAAAATAATCGGAAATGCTACAGTCCATGCGTCAAATCCGCTTATTTTCCATGTAACACTCCATGTAATGTCCATGATGTAAAATATTTTCATTCGGTAATTTATAAAAACAACCCAGTCGTTGAGTGCAATTATTGTCCAACTCTCATCCGTGTATTGTCCACGATGTGATCTATGTAGTTAATACCGGTACAATACTGTATACCGGTAGTTGTACCAATCACACCAGCCTTTCATTTGCTTTTCAAACTTAAACTCGCCCCCCTTCGAGCATTGCCGCCGCCGCCGCTCCGTTACCTGCACGCCGCAGCCTACGTCACGAGATCAACCGTTGCTGCAATCGCCGGCCATGTCGCTCAGTCTACCCGCTTCCGCGACGTCTGAGGTGCGTTATCTTGCTGTTTGTGGTCTCTGTGAGCGTGTTTCTAACAGTGCGTTATCTATTTGTAAATACAGGGTGGATCGTCCGACTCCTCTTCAGATATCGACACCACGGCTTCCGCAGCCTCCGGCGCGGCTGCAAACTCGGACGACGCCTCGCCTGACACGGACGATTTCAAGCGTCCATGTATTGTCCAGGTCGTAGACTCTCCCTCCCTTGTGGAGGCCCCCGCAGACGTGACGTATCCGAGCTGGTCGGCGTGGAATGAGTATTTGAAGGCTTACTCGGTATAGTCCCGCCAGGTCATCCGCATCCAGTCAACGCTTAGTTGCGTATTGAGAAACAAGCGGCTGGGTCAAACAGCGGCAGCAAAGCAGGGAATGGATATTCCGTACGTACCAGAGACGTGGGGTGCTTACCAACGCACATACATCTGCACACATGGCTGGCCAGCAAAAGACAGGAGCAGCGGATTGCGAACCAAGCACTTCGTCCGAGGATGCGGTTGTCTATTTCGATTTGTGGTGCAGCTCGTGCAAGTTGACGGGTTATGCTGCCTTCACGTGAAGAACGGTGTGTACCAGCACAACCATGCGGTGGGGACAGCGCAGTTCAAGACGTACGCGGAGAACCGTAGGTTGGACGACACGGACACGAAGGATGCTGTGGACAGCACGGTGATGTACGGTAGAAAGCGCGCACGCATCTATGAGTATCTTCTGGGGAGAGGCGAGAACCTCGTCAAGAAGGATGTGGACAACATTGTGCAACGTGTTAAAGCAGAGATAAGAGGAGGGTTGAATGACGACGAAGCTTGCGCCGCAACTCTCGCGGAATTCGTAGCTATTGACGGTAACGTAGTCACGGTGGACGAAACTGATGCGGGACACTCTGGTGTGATCAGTATGACTTCCAGACATATGCGCGACATGGTTACTAGGTTTCCAGAGCTTTTGCTTGTGGACTGTACCCACAAAACGAATCGGTAAGTCCTTCCATGTATTGTGCAATTATTTGTCCATGTATTGTCCATGCTTATTTTAATGTCATGCCCATGTATTGTGCGATTCTTGTCCATGTAATGTGCATTAGATACAACTACCAGCTTTGTACCTTCATGATGATAGATGACAATGGGCGTGGGCAGCCTGTACAACAGTCTTTGCTCGAACGAAACGCCGATTGGCAGATGTCCCGAGCGCTGGATCATCTATTTCGGATTGACGATAAGATTGGCGACAAGGTTCAAGTTATAATGGTCGACAAAGATCTGAATGAGATCCGCGTGTTGCGTCGGTACTTCCCTAAGTCGCGCGTGTTGATTTGCGTCTTTCACGTCATCAAATATCTCCGCACAGCGTCCAGGAAGCCAGTTTATGGTAAACTTTCGTCGGACGATCACGACGCCATCGACGCATTAGTCCACAACATGGTATATGCCTTAAGTTCAGAGATCTACGAGACCAATTGGACCTCCATGAAGGCACTTTGCACTAGGACTGGATATATGGCATTTTGCAACTACATGGATGAAAACTGGAACACTTGTACGGAGATGTGGGTCATGTACCAACGCTCACGGTTGGCACATTTGCGCGTCCACACGAACAACCATTTAGAGAATTGGTTTGGGCATTTTAAGGACGGGGTAAACTCCAACATGACCATGACGGACACCGTGAAGGCCCTTGTGGGTGCTGATGCCAGGACTTCCAGTGAATACGTGTTCGACAAGACTAGGATCGGGTAACGTGTCAACCGCAACTACGACGAGGAGATGTGCCAAGTTTTGCGCTTTACGACGCATTTCGTAGCAACACACGTGGAGAAGGAGTACGTAATGGCATGTTCGAAGGTCGACAAGTTCAATTTCGACTAAAAGTCAAATCCAGGCTTCGTGGAGGTGACGGGTAAACACAAGACGCATGCTGTGGATTTGAAAACGTGGAGCTGCACTTGCTCGTTTGCTTCTGCAATGCGTCTGCCTTGTCAACACGCGATCGCGTTTCGGAAGTGGAGTAACGCCCCAGGAAGCGTAATACCGCTGAGTTGCATCGATGAAAGGTGGGTTAACTCACAATTTATCCACGTATAAGCCGTGAGTTGTCCATGTAATATCCAATATTGATGTTGTACTGAGGGTCTGACATGTCATTCATTTAGATGGTTACATCCTGCTGAACAACCGATGACTCCGCGGCCTTTTGGGCTTAATGAGTTTAAACCAGGGGAGGCGAAACACAAGGTGCTTGACGCTTATGTTAAGTACAAGGAGGCAGTCAGCGCGTTCCAGGCTATATGCAGTGAGCTAGCCGATATCTCTGATGACGACGAGTACCGTGAGCATTTAGACTTCGTCGTGCAACAATGGAGGAACATTAGGCAGCGTAAACGTGTAAAGGTTGAAAAAACGAAGGTTCCAGTCACGAGAGAAGAAACAGAAACAGATGAAGTGACCTCTCCAGTGACAACCATTCGAAATCGAACCGGAACCAAGCCCGAAATGGAGCAGCTTGCGCTTGAGACCAC
This sequence comes from Phytophthora infestans T30-4, assembly GCF_000142945.1. Lineage (NCBI taxonomy): Eukaryota > Oomycota > Peronosporomycetes > Peronosporales > Peronosporaceae > Phytophthora > Phytophthora infestans. Next base: position 833,328 of record NW_003303745.1, read on the forward strand.
TCCTGATGACAACGAAGAGAAAAATACTGATAGTGGATTGCGCATCCGTCTGAACCCCAAAGCTGCGAAGTCTGGTAGGCCCCGGTTGAACAGAAAGGAGAGAGAAGCAGACGACAAGAAGAAACGAGCGTTGTTTCACGAGTCAGAAGCCCATAGAAGATGTCTTGGAGAGGTGACATTAATACAACTTGCGCGCAGTCTTCAACTTGAGAAGCCTCCACTTCAAGACACTCTACGTCGGTATCTGCCACTCCAAACCAAGAACAACAACGCGGGTAGCAAGAAACCCAAGTACACTAGAGAGAGTGCGCCTGTGCTGAATGAAAACGCGTTCTACCTACTTCCACCCAAACTGTTGGACAAGTGCGTTGCCGTGCTGCCTGTGAGCAACACCAATGAAACAGCCATCGATGTACTCACCCAGAGTCAAACTACACAAAAAGACGAAGAAACATCTACAATACCTGGACAAATCATGGACAGCAACGGACAAAACCCGGAGATCGAGTGTGTCTACATCGCGGGTATCGGAACATTTTCACGCGAACAGATTGAGGCCATGGCATACTTAGCAAACGTGAAGCGTTCGTGTGATGATGGAATGGCGTTTACCAAATGGTTAACACAGGATGCAGCCAGCGCCATACCAGCAGCACAACAATCGACACTTCAGAGCATGGCAGAGGCCATTGCTCGCGCCTATCCCCAAGATACCATCCCAATTGACGGCAACGATTACCACTACGCGATGCTGTACCGTCTCAAGCCGCCCCAATGGGCTAATGATGCGCTGATTTTGGCCTTTTTGCGCGAGATTGTACAGGACGGGCACCGGCGTTCGCATCGTCGGTGTCGAGGCAGCCTCGGCGTCAAAGAAGAAGGAATCTATGAGTGAAAAAATGAAGACAAAGGTTCAGGAACTACCCACTGAAGCGGATGTACTGCTCATTCCTGTAAATTTTGGGAACATGCATTGGTGTGCAATGATCGTGGATGGCAAGCAGAACAGTGTCCTGTACTACGACTCAATGAACCTGAAGACGTACAAGGACGTACTGGACCGCATGTCGTGGGATCTGGCTACTACGCTCAGCGACGACTTCAAAGTTGTATCCGTCAATGGACCGATCCAGACAGACGGATACAACTGCGGATTCTACGTAATGTTGAGGTTTTGGCGATATGTAGACAAGAGTGTGTCGCTGGACGTAACTCCGATTGGTCTAACGCTGTTACGCTTCCGCATCCTTCACTTCGTGCTTCACGGTAGCAAGCCATAATGCAACTAATACAATCTCATTTCTATTGAAACTGGAATCGACCCGCCTAATGTTCATGCATATGGTTGACCTCCTGACTTCTGTATACCGGTATGTACGAGAGATTTCAGAGGACTTTCGTTTGCGAAGGTCTAACAACTTCCATTCACTATTAAATTTTAAAAAACAGTGGTAAGTAATTTATTTCGACACATGGACATTACATGGAGTAGTACGTGGAAAATAAACTGAGTCGACGCATGGAATGTAGCATCGGCCTAAAATAATTGGCTCTCCCCGAGAATGCGCCCGTGTTTTAGAAAGCTCTAAATTAAAATTCACGACAAAGGACCTAATTCACGCCGGAAGCCAGAAGATACAACCCTTCTGACCGATGGATCCACCGCGACCTGTGAGAGAGGACATATGTCGGTCTGGTGTGCCTAGCGGAGTGAAGTTGCAAATTGAACGTGTTTTTCCCTAATACTAAAGCAAGTTATGCTCTTCCAGGGGATGACGGAAATCAAGTGAAAACGGGCGTCCAATGTAGGTAAATGGATTACCAGGTAGACATGTAGACAGCTGGTTTAATGAAAATAAGGTGATTTTAATTCCTAAATTTTGAGCTTTCTAAAAAGTGGGCCAAGGCGATACCATCGAAGCTACTGTGACAAGCGAAACTCCTATTGTTCCCGATCCTGCCGTCGCTCAAGTCCTGCAACCGCGCATCTCCAAGAGAGATGCTTCTGGAGGTCTAACGGTGGCAAAAAGAAGGTTGGCAAGGCATCACAAAAAAAGCAATAATCCGTGTGACTCTTCGGATTAATTTCTAACTTGCTACCTGGAAAGAAAATGGCATGGATTATTTTCATTCGAGGTACAATTTTTGTTTTGCAAGGTTTTCGATTTCACCAGCTCTATCTGCATGTTGGAGGTTACGAAATCAGCCCAGCCGTATCAGTGGAGCAGACTGCCTGACCGTCGGCTAAAATGCCACCAGACTTTGTTTACTTCCCTCTTCTGAGGGATCTTGCCGATGGAAGCGAGTAAAGCGACGTTGAAGCAACGAGTAGCTAAGATACGGCCTTGATGACTGCGTGGTTGAGAATTAGTGACGTAAGAATCCTCACTGGATTGCCGGTTAGCGACAGCATAGCTAGCCAGCAAAGCGAGCGGCGGCTGAGCGCTCTTCTTCTTGGTCTCCACATCGACCGCTATCATGCCCCGTGGCACTGCGAAGAGCGGTGTGAAGTCACGCTCCAGGTTTGCTGCCGGAAAGGCGCAAGCCAAGAGCGCTAAGCCTCATGGCAAAGGCTACGCGCTCCAGGAGGCTACTAAGATGGCCTCGGAGGCGATCGGCTCAACTGGTGACGCAGATGTGAGCAAGCGTGCGAGCAAGCGCCGCAGTCCGTCACCTTCAGTCTCTCCAGACAACCGGTCGAGCCCACGGCTCGCTGAAAGTAAGCTCGATTCGGGTAGTGAGGACGAGGCCGAGTCCGGGAGCACTCACGATGCTCTTGTGGGCTCCGTGAGACGGAGGAACCCCAGTGCCCAGCGAGCACGATGACGACAGCGTGCAGACGTTCGCTAGTGATCACAGTCCCATGACGTCTTTGCGCTCTGAGAGTCCTGCCGTCAAGGCTAAGGGCTCTTCCAAAGATGGCGCCGACGAGGTAGGAGAAACCTCCCAAATATCTATCGCTCGCCGAGGGTCTTGCACGTGTCAAGGCTGCCAAGGCTGACGACGCTAAGCCCTCTAAGAAGTGCACGGAAGTCTCCACTCCGTGAGGAGAAGGAGAATGGGTACTCCAATCGGAATCATCTTCGGTTCCTCGGATGACGAGGAGGAAGAGGAGGAGGAAGAGAAGGATAGTGCTATTCCTGAGCCCCGTGATATCACTAACGACCTCGACCAGCAGCAGTAGGACTTCCAAGCTGCCCAGCGTACGCGTGGGGGTCCGTTGGTAGCACCCGTAAGCCAGGGATCTGTCATCAACTCAAGATGTTATAGGCCTCCCGAGGGGAGCTCTGGGGCTGACCTCTTCCTGGAGATTCTCGTCGCTCCTCGTGGCCTTGTTAGTGGCCACACCTCTAGGGACATTTACGAACGTTCCCTGGTCCAGAATGAGCAGTTGTTTGTCGATAACTTGGAGGCGGCTTGGTGCGTGATTCTCGCGCCGCACCGAAATTCTCTTAAAAGCTTCACGACCTGCCGTAAAAAAACCGATAACCGGGGTGGTATCTACCCTCGCTGGGGCTACCCCTGGGTTCTTCCCGAGAACAGTTCCAACTGGAGCTCTTGTGAGGACATGCTCTGAGTCTCTCAAGTACTCACCCTCGGAGTTACGGGAACTCCATGAAGATCCGCTGCTGTCCCGCATCCTGGACCAGCGTGTTCTTCGTGTTCGGTTCGTCCACTTGGTCATCAAGCGCATGCTGCCAAGGGGCATTCTAAAGCGCGCGGCTTCTGGTGCTCGTGATGAGCGCGGATACGAACTGTCGTCAACGTCCGTACCCCGTTCGGGCAAAAAGCCCCGGACTACTTATGAAGCTGCCGCCGCTTCTGTTCCCAGATTGCGACGGCCTTGGAGCAGTCAATCAGGAGCCGTTTAATCGGCTCCCACGAGTTCTCGGAGTGGGCATAATTCCTCCACTTCACGAGGAGCTGTCGCTTACCGTGACGCTATTGCTTCTGGAGAATCCGCTTCACGTGGTAGAGGACTTCTCCGTTCCGGTCAAGCAGGCGGAGGTGCCCTCGTACGAATACGAGTACTCGGCGCCTCCCGAACGCTACTCATGTCGGAGTACTTCTGCTGCGGGTCCGACGCAGGGCCCTGAGGCTGACCGCCTTCGTCAACGCGTCCTCGAGCTTAAGATTGCACCTGGCCTTGGGACTGGCAGTGATGCTGCCGCCCAGGCCGTGATCAGGGCGTTCTCGCTCGTCTTGCGGATCACCTGGGCCTGTTGAAGCGTGAGGCCGCGAGCCTGCATCTGCGGGTGAACCGGCGGGCCTCCTCGTCCGATCTTGACGAGGCCTTCCGCATGATCCGACGTATCGAGGCTCTGTTGCCACGTCCGGAGCCGCATTCGGCGCACTCCCAGCCGTACGCGCATGCTGCGTACCCGACGTACTCGGCGTATGGCTCCGGGGTCCTTTCATACGGGCCCCTCCTGCGTACGGTCTTGACCACAGCCTTGCTGTTCAGACCGATGCTTGGGTGCCTGCTCCGACGCCCTTGCCGACGTCTGTGGCCGATCCTCGCCAATGTGGGTCTGCGAGTCAGCAACCTCCTGTGGATCATGGTACCGCTTAAGACGTCCAACGTAGAACGTCGGGTGCGTCGTCATTGACTTAGGCAGGTCAATGGTGTACGACACACCATTCCTGGCCAGGACTGCGAATGGTCCAATGAAGCGGTGTTTCAGCTTGTTGCTGCCGACAGAGCTGACGGTGTCAAGAGGTAGGTTCCTCGTGTCTAATACAGTACAACTAATCCCTCATCTTAAATACAATTAAGTTTCCTTTTCCATGTTTGTCAGAGTACTTCTTTTGTATGTCCTGGGACGCTACCATGACATCGCGGACCCTGCTTATAACGCTCAGCTTGGTATCCACAAAGGATTCCACTTGTTTCCGCAGCGAAAGTGGTCTCACATCTGAGACCTGGGAGGAAAGAGCTTTCCGAGCCTCTCCCCCACTTAGAATAGAGCAGTCAGTATCTCCTCGAAGAGTGAGAGGCACCCTGGGGCGACGGAAGTCGTTCTAGTAGAACGGCGTGAACCTTGTGGACGCGAGCACCGCGCAAACTCAACAGCTGAAAGCTGCGTCGGCCACGTACGTGGTGCTTCCGCGCACACACTGCACAGAGTGTCCTCGAGCAGTCGATTGACGCTCTGTCTGGTCGTCTGTCTGTGGATGGTCCGCCGTGGACATCTGCAGACGAGTGCCCAGTAAAGGAAACAGCGTTTTTCAAAACACAGCCGTGAACCGTGGGTCTCGGTCCGAGACAATTGTCTCCGGAAGTCCATGATAGCGGAACACGCCATCGACGAACAACCTCGCGGTTTGTTCGCCTGTGACGGTAACGGGTACTGGAGCGAGATGTACCATCTTGCTCAGCCGACACACGAACACCAAAATTCCGATGTTGCCGTGTCCGTCAGCGGGAAGCCCAAAGATGAAGTCAAGACTCATCGACTTCCAGCAGTCAGCCGGGACGGGCAGGCTCTGTGGTGGAGCCGAAGCGTGCTCTACGGGTTTGACCCACTGACATATTTCACATGTCTTCACGTATCGGGCGACCCACTAGTACAAGTGGGTCCACCAGAAGGCCTGAGAGACCGACAGGAAGGCCTTCTCGCGATTTAAGTGCGCTTCCGCACGGATGTCGAACTTCAGATCCTCGTCGTTGGGTACGACCACCCGTGGAGGTTCATTGAACTCCACCCGGTAATATGGGAGGTCATCCTTCAACTCATATCGGTGGAGCCGGGAGCGCTGTCGCGACGAAAGCCAGTCAGACTTCGCGCCAGTTCCTGCTGCGGGGAACTTGACGTTAGGCGCGACAGCCTCATCACCCCGATACGCCATGCGTATCCGATCATATAGATCCGTTGTCACCCGTGTGATGTGGGCAAATTCGTAGTCTGGACGCCGAGAGAGAGAGTGTCCGAAATTGTCCGGCTTGTACTCGACGCGGACGTTGTACTCCGCAAAGAAGGACAGCCACCTTGCCATCCGTTGGAAAAGGTGAGGCGAATTTGTCGTCGTCCTCAAAGATGCGTGGTCTGTGTAGATCACGGAGGGCCGTGAGCCCAGAAGGGAAGCCCGAAAATTCATAAGGATATATTTCAGTGCTAGGAGCTCCTTGTTGTGGACAGGGTAGTTCCGTTCGGCGGCTTTGAGCTGCCTGGACTGGAACGAGATGACTCGCTCATGTCCAGCCGTGTCGGCCTGCAGCAGTGCACATCCGTTGGCATAGTTGGAGGCATCGCAGACGACGCTAAACGGCTTCGTCTCGTCCGGCAGGACCAGAACAGGGGTATCTTGGAGACAGGCCATGATACTGTCAAAGGCATCTTGGCGCTCTTGCTCCCAGCGCCAGTCGGCGTCCTTCTGAAGGAGGCCCGACAAGGACTTAGCGAAGCCTGCGTATCCTGCGCTGTATTTGTGAAGGTAGTTGGCCAAACCCAACCACTTTCGAAGATCCTTCTGAGATCGAAGCGTTGGCCATGCTGCTATGGCCTTGACCTTGTCTGGGTCAGCCCCAACGCCCACGTTGCTTATGAAGCAACCGAGAACCTTAATCTCTGGTGACGCGAAGATGCACTTATCGATGTTGGCGCTGATCTTGTTCGCTTGCATCACGTCTAACACTCGACGGAGGTGCCCCAGATGCACCTCCATGGCCGTCTTGCCTCCCTCAGCACGGATATGGATAAATATGTAGTCGAAGTACGTCTGTACGAAGGCGCGCAGTGGCCTGAACGAATGCGTCACCAGTCGGTAGAACGTCGCCGGGGCGCTAGACAAGCTTTGTAGCATGACGAGCCACTCTTAAAGCATGCCACGTGGAGTGCTCACCGCGGTGAGCAGGATGTCGCTCTCGCGCGTCAGGATCTGTTAGTATCCGTATACCAAATCCAGCGCACTGTACAGTACGCCTCCGGTCATGTTGCTCAACAACACATCCTTTCGTGGGATCGGCGTTTGGGCCGCCACCGTCGCGTTGTTCAGCTTGTTATAAGCATGAGCTAGACGCCACTTTCCGTTCGGCTTCCAAACGCAGAACGTTGGCGTCGAGTGCGGGGACTTCGACTCCCGCACACACCATGCTTGCCTGCGCTTGCGCAGCGAAGAAGGCATCGATGACCTCGCACCATTCGCGTGGAAGAGGCCATTGTCTCGTGACACAGCACTTCGTGCCAGGCACGAGATCGATCTCATGCCGTACGCCTCGATCTGGTGGAGCTGGGTCGGTGGGTGTTTGTTCACCACCTCCGCATACTCCGTCACCAAAGATAACACCAGATCTTTGGGGTTCTTAAGGATCTCAGAACCCAAGCGCGTCTGACGCTGCTTGTTTAGGTCTTCTAGGACGTTCTTGTCCAAGACAGAGGAGGAGTTCAGCTCCTCCCGAGTGGTCTCAGGTCTCATGAGCACCATCTCAGCAATCTATCCAGATTTGAGGTTGGCCAAGAAAGACTCAGCCGTCATTTCCTCGAGGTTCAGTATCTCTGCAGTCTCTGGCAACGGCTCCAAGTGGACACCAGATGCCTTGACGGGTAAACCGGTCTCACCATCGAAGATGTGATAACACTCCTCCACCGGCCGTGTCGGAGGAGCCCGGGCCTTGGACTCCGAGTCGCTTGAAGCGACGTCGATCTGAACGAGGCTCAGATCCTACTCTCGGCGGCGTCGTCGTCGACGGCGACCGTGACGTGAAACTTGGTTACTCACGTCTGGGGATGTCGGAGCCGACATCCGAGGCGCTCGAGGCCTCGTGTGGTACGTGTTACCCACACAGGAAGCGTAATCGACGTCTTCCTCTTCAGTTAAGTTCTGGGCAACCGTGTGGAACGCTGTTACCCACCCTGAACACGCTAATACCAGCGTTCGTGACAGCTGCAGCTGTCTGCGGAACTATGTTACCCGCTTGTGGATCTTAGTTACTCACTTGGCCAGCGTCTTCTCTGGGAGCCGCCACCATCGAAGCGTCCTCGGAGTCGTCATATACGTCGACGACTCCCAGGCATCCGCTGAATGCTTCGGTACCCTGGCAACCCTTGCGGGCGCCCCGGGTCCTAACAGAGGTGGGAAGATGACTCACCAATGCTATGTCTGATTTCGCAGGGCGGTTGGCACCGATTGTCTTGCCTCGCCAGTCGATCCAGGGCTCGTGCTTCGCAAGCCAGGGCATGCCCAAAAACATATCGTAGGATCCATGTCGAGAACAGTGATCTGTTCGAGGCTGTCAAAGTCCTCAAACTTGGCGGCCAAATCCACATGGACGTTGGGGACAGTGACGACCTTCCCGTCGACCAGTTGCACTGACACCGTCCCGGTGCCCTTGCTTTCTCCCAAAACATTGGACAGCTTCTTGCTTTTACGAGCAACCGTCTGGCGGCGTGCGAAATTCTTCGACGCCTTAGAATCGATCAAGATTCTAAAGGGGTGATCGTATTCCCGTACACATCCGTGTCCCACGAGCAACCCGCCGATGCTCTTCGCTAATTCGAGAGTGCGAAGACTCTCAGGGGCTAGGTCCTCGTGATACGCGTCACCCGCGCACCCTTCACGAAGACTTAGTTCTTCCCCAGTAGGGCGCCCCGTCCCTATTGACCTCAGGCGTTCCCCCGTCCCCGGAATCCTAGCTTCTGCCTGCGACCCTTGAGGACGGGCTTGGGGAATGACCGTCTGCGGAGTCTTTCCGCGGGGCAGTCGCGCTTGAAGTGGCCCAGCTTCCCGCAGCCGAAGCAGCGAATGTGGCGCTGCTCGGCTGACCCGAGTTCATGGGAACTAGTCCGTTGGGGTTTGATCGAACAGGATTCGACACACCATTCCCAGGGCCGGCGTGCGCGCCTGGCGATGGCTGTATTCTTCCTGAGGAGCCACTTGAATCGCCTCTTCGAGGGTGCTTGACGGCACTCGGAGCAGCTGAGTGCGCGCTGGGTCCACTCAAAGGCCGTCCATGAACACAGTCATCTTAACGTGTTCGTCGAGTGGTTTCCCACTAGGGACGCCGTGACTCCCGTATCTCTTGGACGTACTCGTGCAGCTCGCGCCTTCTTTGCTTGCATGAGAGGAAGCGCGAGCGCTGCCGCTACTCGTAGTTTGCCGGGCGGACCGCGGCTCGGAGCTGTTCGCATAGCTGAGCCCAGGATGTGAATCATCCAGGAGATATCGCCTCCCGCATGTACACCCAACCCTTAGTACGACCGCTAAGGTTGGAGAGTACAAAAACAACACGGAGTTGCTCGGTCGAGATCAGAGCCGCGTCCTTCGCGAGATCTGGTTCTCGAACCCAGACGTTAAGGTTCTCACCTTCCTCCCCTTCATACGGCTCAGCCGATAGCCGTATTGGCTTCGCGTGTGGCGGGTTTGTCTCCGCCGCCGGAGCCTGCAGGTTTTCCCGCACATGTGCGATGAGCCCTTGCTCGTACGCGTCAAACGCATTGACGCGCTCGAGCTGCTCGGCCGGTGTTGACGCCACCAGGCTCTGCAGGGCCTCCATCCCGAAGATGCCATCCATCTTCCGAATCGACTCGAGCTGTGAGTCGTTCGGATGGGAGAAGTCGCTCCTATCCATGGCAACGAACTTCGGAGAGGTTCAGGTAGTCTATTTGCGTTAGCGTGGATAGACTACGAGTGCTGCCAAGTGTGACGGGGTCACACAGCACCTTCGCTAGAGGAAGTTGGCTTCCGAGAGTTTACAAACTCTTAGTGAACGGCAGTTCACAGGCCCCCTTAGCCTAAAGGGGGGCGAAGTGACCAATTTAAGGTAGGTTGTAAAATGGGAATATTATAGGTAGGCTAAGCTTGAGTTAAATATACAAACTATAAGTCACCTGTAGAAAAGCAATGTCATCAGCCAATGGTACCTTGTACCAAATATCCCGACGTATGACGTGTCACACTTCATGTAACGAGAGGTACTCTTAGGGCTACGTACCCCGTTACAATGCCAACTTAGAGTACCATAAAATGAATGTGTACCTCGCTGTGCAGTTCCAGGAGGTATATCATACTGAAACTGTCTATATGAATTTTAAGTATGTGATTCTCTCCTGGGCTCATGGATAAGCTATCATTTTTTAAACTATGAAATGCCAGTTCTTTCAACGTTTCTTCACCTGCATGTAGCCGCAATTACGTGTATGCATATGTTCTAATTTCGACTCCATGCCCGTAATACTTGTGAAAATGCAATGAAGTATCACACTCTCTAAGAACACGCAAAATAATGATCATTTTTAGCGATAGAGTTCAGATGGATTACTATCGTTTGTGAACAAACTTGTTGGTACCGGTATACCTTTGTGCCAGACTAAAATTAGGTCCAGACTAGTTACAATTTTTGGTACACACATTTTTTAGGCTGCCGACTTCGGCAATTCGTATGTGCTTTCGAAGCAATCAAAGATTGATACAAACAATCTCGAGGCTGCTAGTTGCTGGTTACAGTAAGCCGACTGAAGTTCTTGTGTGCCCGAGCCCAAGAAACCGACGAACGAGGAAGTGGTAATGTCGTGGCGGTTACGGACGCCATGCGACGCCATTTTTCAACTGGCAACCGAGCCATTCAGAAGAGTGACGAGCACTGTAAGGGATCTTAGGATATAGGATCGGGCTGCAGGATGAAGGTTATGCGACGCGTAAGCAGCAGGCACGCAGTGCACATGTAGGGTAGGATCAGTAGCTAATTTGCGGGAAAACGAGTAGGCCGCGGTATGGTCTTGTGCGGGGATGAATAAGGCAACCCGCGTGTCAAATAGACGTTGGCTCGCTAGCCGAAGTAGTCAAAGCTCCCAGGAGGTGTGGGAGAGTGGATTTAAGTCCCACGAGCAGAAGGCTCATATCGGAAAGGTTTCACTGTATTATAAAAAATGTTTAGTCATTCCCCAGCGCTTGTAATCATTGCCGTTCCTCTAGTTCTGTAGAAAGGGCACGTTTTTTCATGGAGCTTGGGAATGGTGATTCTAACGACGTGTTCATAGCAGTAAGGTAAGGGATATGACATTTAAGGTGTATTCCATAGTGGAGCGGAGCGGAGGAAGGGAATTGTGTTTTCCACACGAGTTTATGTGTGACCGGTATTACCGACGTAGTACCGGTACGTGTACTCCCGAAGGCTGCCAACCACACACGTGGCCTCCACTCCTCACTTCGCATTTGAAGAACAAGAACTACGAACAAGAAAGAGGGGGGGTCATCCTAAACCATGTCTTCCAGCGCACCCAACTCACCATCGTCCAGGGCCACCATGGCCCCGTCGGACAGCGCCTCTACCGTCCCAGCAGCCGACGTCGTCGACGTCACTGGTGGAGAGGAGACGTGGACCAATACATCCGCCCGCAGCACCTCGGACCCTCCGCCGATTCGCACGAGCAAGCGAGCTGCCGCCCGCAACGTTTTCTCTCCAGCGCCTGCCGAGGCCCGCAAGGGAAAGAAGAAGGCGCCCAAGCGCACGACCCCGTCGCCTGCAGCTACTACCAGTCGAGCGAAGAGTGACGACGCCACTGAAGACGGGTCCGACCACGGCCTGGAGGACGAGGCCGCGACTCCTAAGCCTAAGAGGGTGAAAAAGTCAGCAGGGGATACTGTCCCGATGGTGCAGCTCCCTCCAACAGTTGTACAACCTCCTACACCGGCTGCTCCTGAGATTCGCCCGAGCTCCCGGAAAGACTTCGACCTGTCTACATTTATGGCGTCGTTTGAGCCCGGACGCGGTGTGGCATTGGCCGAGTTTCCTGCTGACCATCCTTCTCATCAAGAGCCTGACCCAACACCCATCGTACCGCAGTCTGCAGCACCAGTGGACCTGTTGCGCGAGCTTCGTTCCTTACGCGATGAGGTTTCACACTGGCGGCAGCTCCGCGGTAGCGAACGTACTCAATGGGGTGGGGCGTCCGCAGGCACAGTCGTCACGGCTCCGAACTCGAAAGGATACGCGCGGGAGCGAGAAATTAGCGTGTTAGAGGGTCATTTTGCCTATCAAAACCCACCGCAAGTGGCCTCTGAGCCCGGTCCGCAGCCTCCGCTTTCCGTTGCGACTGATGGCTTTGTCACAAGCGAGGCGACCCTTACGGATATACATCCCTCTCCGACTATACAGTCTGATCCGTCTAGACAGTCGGTCATAGCCATACAGCGCCCTTTATCTATGCAGTCACCTATTGCTATACAGCGTCCTTTGACCATACAGTCACCTATTGCTATACAACACCCAGTGACTATACAGTCTGGGCCGACTATATAGTCATCCACAGCTATACAGCACCCTGCGACTATACAGTCTGGGTCGACTATACAGTCATCCACAGCTATACAGCCCTCTTCGACTATACAGTCCGGACCGACTACACAGTCACTCACGGTTATACTGACTCCTCCGACTATGCATTCGCGCACCCACCCGCAGGGTTTGATTGGTATACACTCAGATCACTCTAGTAGTGTTGCGGAAGTACGTACTAGTACCACCGAGAGGCCGGTCGACCGAGAAGGGACTTGCACAATTCGCCCTGTAATATCAAGTCAAAGAGCAAGTGAGGCGCATGACAACGCAAGGATACGTCGAGACCTGCACAAACAAGTTCGGCATGCCGAGCTTACCAAGGTTATGGCCAGTTTAAACATCGAGATGCCCCAACAACACTACCCTGCGATGCACGAAAGCGCAGAAGGCCCGGTTTACCTGCTTAACCAACCATTGCAGCACGCTCTATCGGACCTTGCACGCCGGTCGACGCTCCCGCTACCTGCATTCGTAGAGTTAACTCGAGGCCAAACAGTGGAGGACTATCGCCCAAACAAGAACATCGTTCCGGCGGTCCAAAACAAGTTGTGTGAAGGATAGGAGCACTTAAATCAACTTAACAAGATTGCTTGTGAAGGCGTCGAAGTCAAGTTAAGGGCGGCTCCACCCAGACAAGTGGTTCAGCCACCAAATCATGGCTCTGCTCAAGAACGCGTCAACATTTTGCGCAAGAATATCCGGAAAGAGCAAGACGCCTGGAGATGCCTGGTTCTCGACATTGATCTGCTTGAGCAGTGGCCCGAAGTAATTATAAGTCCGTTCGGCGTCGTCGACAAGGGAAGCGAAGATGCCAACACGTCGGGTCGCACAATCCACGACTTATCCTACCCGGATGGTACTTCGATCAACGACTGCACGGACCAAAACAGCATTACTAAGCCGGACTACGCCCACTGCGATGCCGTAGCGCGAGAAATATTGAAAACCAAAGAAGATTTTCCAAGTGCGGTTGTCCGTGTAATGGCAGGTGACGTGGCATCTGCCTTCCGCCACATCAGCATCCACAGCAACAGTGTGTGCCTGTTTGCCGGTCTTATCAAAGAAGAAAACGCATTGATCGTCGAGTTATCAGCACCTTTCGGATGGACGGGGTCTCCCGGCTTTTACGAGATATTTGGCGGAGCGATCTCTCATGTTCACGGCAGTCATTCGAATGCAGTTTCTCCTGGTGGCTTCTTCAACTATCACTGGGTAGACGATCACATTAACGTGGCTGCCGACATTGACACCACATGCGTTGACATGGATCGTCCTCTCCGTTTTGCCATGGTCGCCGTCCTGGGTGTCGATGCTACCGACACTGAGAAGTTTACTCTCTGGAAGACGCGCCAGCGCGTTCTAGGACTCGAGTTCGATACAATCGCAGAAATTGTTGCCATGCCTTCAGCCAAAATCGACAAAGCCCGCAAAATCGTAGCTTCCGCCTACATCGCAAGTTCACTCACCCGCAAGGGGTACCGGTCCCTGCTCGGCAGTCTACGCCATGTGGCAGCATGTATTCGGGCCGCTAGATCATTTTCACAGCGCCTACGGGTCCGCGAGGCTCGGCTCAACCGCTTCCAGAGCGTTCCCGTGACTGCTACAATGAAGGATGACCTACTGTGGTGGTGGATGATTTTGCACACCCCTCACCTGAACGGCGTTTTGCTAGCGTATTTCAACGCACTTCCGCCTCCGGACATTGTGGTTGAAACGGATGCTTCAGATTTCGGTCTCTACGCACTTGACATATTCGCGAAGGAGGCACTGACGTATCAATTTACTCCGTCCGAGCGTGATCTCATCGCGGCGTTCAACAACGGAGAGACCAATGGTTTTGACATTAACTTCCGCGAGCTTCTCTCGTGTGCTTTCGCTGTGCATACATGGGGCGCAAGGTGGACTTCAAACGCTCGCATTACTAAGAGGCCGCGGCACGTACCCTATCGCATCGACAACACATCTGCCGTCGCGTGGCAGAACAAATTGGCATCTCGCAATCCCAGGGCTCAAGTTTTAATTCGCCTGCTAAGTTGGTGGGAATCACCTTTTCGACTCCGGCTCTCTGCGTCCCACATACCCGGCGCAGACAACGTCCGAGAAGATGCTGGCTCCCGACTTACCGCTAACGCGTCGTTTGTGGATTCTTTTACGTCGCTAACTTCCGGCTGGTTGCAGGTGTCCCCGCCGGTGGATATACAAGGCCTAACCAGCGTCTGGCAGTGTATCTCCGCGCGCACTCCGTTGCCGACTCCACATTTGTGCAGTACAGGTGATCCCTAGGCAAGTGGGCCAGTTGGATCTCACGCAGAGGCGCTCACCCATATCTTCTCGACGTCTCCATTCATCTGAAAGTGCAGTATATTTCAGATTTCGTTCTCCACGGTTTTCAGCTCGGCTTCGGATCCGGCGGTCCAATTCGTAGTGATTCTATATCAGCGGTTCTTCAAGGCGTACGACACTTTTTCGCCACTTTCGGCTACAGCTTCCCGATCGCACACCCAGAAATCCTCATGCTTCTCAAAGGTATCAGCCGTCTCGATACACCGCGGCTTCGTAAGGAACCGGTTTCACTCGACATTCTGGAAGCCTGCTTTCGCAGCTTGACGATGGCTACACCACGTGAGCAAGCTTTATGGGGGGTGATGTGCTTGGCGTACTTCTTCCTCCTACGTTGATCAGAGATCGTGTCAATCCGAGGAGGTTCGTTCAAGTGGTTTGCACTTCGAGCTGAAGACATTAGAACTGTCGATGCGACGGACAGGCCAACCCAGGATCCATCGCAAGCTCAGGGTGTGTGGATACGGTTTATCGGTTCGAAGACAAACCAAGGCGGAACCCCTACGACAAGAATGCTCTCACGCTCTGGCCATCACTTCCTTTGCCCTGTTTTCGGTGCTCTTGTACTTCTTCAAGCAAGGAAAGGTCTTCCGGCTAGCATTCCAGCCGCGGTGTTCATATCACACCGAGGAGTCCTAGCCTGCGTATCAGCTGAAGATTTGTCCCAAGCTATAAAGCGTGCTGCCGTCCGCACCGGCAAGAGCCCTCGCCACTTTAGTACACACTCCCTTCGCGCAGGTGGGGCGACCCATATGTACCGCTCCGGCGTGGATGCACTGACTATTCAGTTTCGCGGCCGATGGGTATCTGACGCGTACAAGACCTACACTCGACTCTGCAAGGAGTCCGTCACTGCGCGGTCAGCAAATATGGTGGCTGGACAAATGGGGGTACAACACTGCATTAGTGAGGGTGACTGCATGACCATTAATGGGGGCACCGCTCTCCTCGTCCCTTTTCGGATCGAGCTGATGGTCATCGCATAAGCTCTCATTAATGTACCTGTTTGTTTGACCCCTAAGTGTGTGGAAAGGTGTATTCCATAGTGGAGCGGAGCGGAGGGAGGAAATTGTGTCTTCCACACGAGATTATCTGTGACCGGTATTACCGGCGTAGTACCGGTACGTGTACTCCCCGAAAGCTGCCAATTACACACGTGGCCTCCACTTCTCACTTCGCATTTGGAGAACAAGAACTACGAACAAGAAAGACCCGCCTCTCCTCGCCCCTTTTCGGATCGAGCTGATGGTCATTGCATAAGCTCTCATTAATGTACCTGTTTGTTTGACCCCTGAGTGTGTGGAAATAGCGGGAGATCAAACGTGTTTGTTTTGTAGGTGCAGTCCATCACTTTTACGTCGGAATGAAATTTGTAGAGATTAGCTGTAGCAGGGTGGGCCCACAACATGTACTCGAGGCGCTGCGCTTCAGCATTAGCAGTGTATCGGTAGAAGGATCCTTCGTCGTTTATCTGCTTGAAAAGAGCTTCAATAGGCGTCGATGTCGCGAGAATCCGTCGGCGAGCAGCGCTCTTCGCATTACGACATATTTAGGAAGGGTCATTGAGCCGGGGTTTTTGATTCAGCATGGTTGGGTATATATTGGCAACGGGAACGCCAGGCCTCAATTACATTGTGCAAAGTTTGCTGGGTAGCTTCGCTTGTAGCTTGCGCCGCCCTTGATCTATGAGCAGCATGAACTCGTGCATCAGTAGACGGCTTGTGGTTGTGAATAGCACTTCCGTTTCTTGCGTGGACAATAGACCATTCTCCGGTAGGTTGACTCTTGTCCTTGGCCCATAACGAAATCCGCATGGGGCACCCCAGCGTTTAGAACCTCCTTTGGTGCGCACACGTTCTTCTTTTGAAAGTTTCTGGGCGCACTAGGGCTTGTCGGCGCAGTCGCATTCGTAGTTGCGAATACAGACATCTCCTTTTTCATTTTTGCGAGCCCGCCTCCGTGATACGTTGAGCCCATGCGATCTCGTCCACTCATGCAACGCAGCCACAGCAGCATCATGAGCTGGATGTGTTGTTGCGGGGGGGGTCAATGTGAGCAACTTGTTCCGTCATTGAAATTGAAAGCGTGATAAAGTCTCCTTGAACTTAAAGGTTGAGAAATTGAGACCCCTCACGTCGTAGAAAGAGAAGTCTGTGGCTTCCGATCGTCAGGTAGTTTCAGCATGAATGGTTATACTGTTGTTTGTTTATGAATAGCTTTGTTGCGTTCTCTTGATTTCTGTCGGTAACTGCCAAAAAAATGGACTTGCCGCTGCGACGAATAATTATAATAATAGCTGTTTTCGTCGGCAACGGCAAATTTGTTTGTTGCCGTTGCCGACGTAAAGTATATTTTCAATTTGAATTTGTGTGTTTTTATGTGAGGGCCCTCCTTCGTTTTCCCCTATGAACGCCATTTCCCAATCAAGTTACCCATGACTGACCCGTAAGGGTGTGAACCGTTCACTGAACCGTTCACACTCTGAAATTACGGACGGGCCAGTCATTGGTCATTTTTAATTTTAGGCTACAATAACTGGCAATTAGCTTGGAAAAGGCGGTTTCCCCAACTTGCAAATATCGCCCGATCGTTATCCCGCCAATGTGCAAAACTGACAAGAGGCATGCCCACCTACAATCTTGCATGCATTGGTGGTGTCTCCTAGGCTGGCAAATAAACAATTGTGGAGGCAAAATCCGCTCAACATTGTTTATGATGTAAGGCAAGCGTCTCCAACAAGCAAGCATTTTTTTGGAAACGTGAAGCTGAGTTAGGCATCAATCGTCAAAAATGTATGCGAGATCGTAGGTGGGCATGCCTCTTGTCAGTTCTGCACATTGGGCGAGATAACGATCGGGCGATATCAAATTAAACATGAGTTCTGACAATTTTGCTGCAAATTGGCTAGCCGAGTCTCCAGGACGGCAGCTTCAGCACGTAGGGCAATCAGCTCAGCTTTTTTACGACGCTGGAATGCTGTCGAGGACGTCTCTGGGCGTCGTACCCGCTTCTTTTTTGTTTTTATCGTTGACTTAGATGTATTTTTCATCTTCCGGCTCGACTTCCCCTTGAGTCGCTTCCCTAACATTGTGCTGTCGCTGCTACTGTCTCCTTCACTCGTAAATCCGTCACAGGCGTCAATCAGTGCGAATGCCTCCTCCAAGATTGCGTTTTCATCGTACTCTCCTAGTAGAACGCGCATACCTCTTGATTTCTTTTAATAAAAACTGACTACAAGACAAGCACTGGCACTGACGTGGGCTTTGATCGTAAGCTGCTGGATTGGCCCTGGTCATAATCGATTATGTCACTTAGTGGATAAGAACTGGACGTGATCGAGCAAACGTGGATTACTGACGCGTGACTAAACATGTGTAGAAAAACGTAGAGTTTTATATGTATTCGCAGTGACGATGTGAGAGGAGCTACTTTTTCCCTATTATAGAGTGATGAATCTGTCTGTCTGCCAGTATCGATGATCGCCGAGGTATCATCGTGTATTATCGCGTATACGTTATATGAATAGAGAAGGAGGGGGGGCTTGTGGCTGGACTAGTCTTACTAAGTACGAACAATGATGTCACTACTCGATCCGTCTCTAACCTTCAAATTAGGCTACCATGTCCATCTCACGACAGCTCAGAGCGGCACCAAGTCGATAGTTACTGGTTATACTGGGATAGTCTGGAAGGCTAGCCAGCCCAAATCGGATTAATTCGTCGCGGTAACTGAAGCCGGTAACTGAAGCCGGCAACTGTCCGGTTTACCGGGTAACTGTTCGATTTGAGCGAGAACAAGGAACGGACTAGACCAGGTGCAGCACAGCTTGAGCTTTGAGGTCTTCAGCTTTACCCTGGTGCCCTGACATGCGGCGGCATCTGCAGCAGCAGCACGCTGTACTGCTGAGCTCGGACGACGGAGGCCGTAAGCTGTAGTAGTAGTAGTAGTAGAAATGCTATGTCTACACAAGTACTAAGATGTGTGTTTTTCCTCTTGCTGTTGCAGAGGAATTGCGAACGTATTTGTGTTTTCGGCGAGGATATTACAGGCTCCAAATGGTCGATTATCAGAAAACGGGCAATTGGATTGACGTGAAGAATATCCCAACGTGGAGAAAAGACCGAGATGTTCTTTCGCGTGTCGCCATCGAGTGGCAAAGCTAGGGATGCATACGAATGTTTACATGTCGCCTGCGTATCCGTTCCCACGCAAACAGGGAAGTATGTGGAATGCCAATATGGCGAGATGGAGTTTTTTGCAGGCTAAATTGTCGAATGCTGTTTTTGTTTTCATTCGTACAAGAACCGAAGCTTGATGTCGCCGTAGGAGTACGCATACGGCGACCAACTTTACTATTTGGAGATAGAATTTACTATTTGCTTCCTGAGCTCGTACGAGACCACGAAAGAATACCACTTTGCAAAAGATGTCATGCCAACCCGCGTGAAAATGAGTTTAGTGTCGCTGCAGGTCAAGATTATGGTCGTTGCGGAAGGCTGCCCTCTCTAAATGACGCCTCTTTGTGGTGTATTTCAACCGCTAGATGTTTTGGACTCGAAATATCGCTGTCGGGAAAACATTCAAGAGGTCACGCCATTTGCTTCCCAACGAACACTCCATTCGAGCTAGCTCGTGAATTACCGAAGGTGGATTTAACAGGTATGCCTCGAGTTACATTCATCGGACCTCGTGAATTATGGCGAGTTCAGCGGAAAAAATTCTCTGCAGTATATACGATCGAGGTGTTTTTTTCAAGTCTTCAAGTGGTTGGCTGTTTTAAGTGGAATCAATAGTGTTTTTCGAGAAGAGGAAATTATAGTGGTAGACACTCCGAGGCGTCGAGAGTTGCTGCGGGAAATGGCGTCTGCCGTTGAAAGTGAAGTTCACATATCCGAGTCCGATGTTGTAAGCGGCATCGACGAAGAGATTGCATCTGAAAGCCGTGGATGTGAAATCGATGACGGTGGCTTGACTGATGAGGTTGTTGTACGAGCTTCAGCTGTTCTGCCTCAGATTGATCAAAGTGATTCAGAGTTGTTCACGAAATAATACATGCTATGTTCGGCGCTATCGAGGGCAACCAGACCGAAGATGTTTTAAGTGCGCCAGTGATCCCTATCAAGTGTGGTCGATCACCGTTTGTGGAATGGGTGGATAACGCTAAACTTTTAGCGAGTGTTTTCCCTGATTTCTTTCTTACGGGGTCAGATCCTCTTCCTCCTGGTCCGTTGCCGCAGCGATTTGTTGACCACTTTATGCATTACTGCGATGGCCGTTTCGAAAGATCTGTGGCTTTCACGTCGATGTTGGTTAATCAAATGCAGAGGCGCGTGACGGTGCAGAAGGCAGCACGTGTTGGAGTTACGCACGGCAAAACAATGGAGAAGTTTGGAAAGTTAATTAGCACACAGAGATTTAAAGAGTCTCTCATATTTGCTAAGGATCATCCAGATTCAAGCGAAGCACGTCGTTTAAATGCAGGTCTGTTGAGACTGCTATCTCTAGTTGGTGGCAGTGTTCCTTTTTCGCCGTTCGGGAGAGCAGCAACGCGACCTAAACTCGGCGCCATGCGCTATCGATACGGTGTTGCCTTGCATTGGGTAACGATTGCACCTCCGGAACACGACGATCTACTACTCCATCGAATTGCAGAGCTGCGAAAAAACGCCGCGTGGAATGATGAAAGCTGTGTGTATACTAAGAAAGAATGCTGCTTTCGGGACCTACCAGATTACCTTCGGACAGCGCAAGAGCACGTCTGAAGGTGTCATCTTTATATCCTGCGTTGTCTGCCCAAGTATTCGAGAGGAGGCTGCAGTCGTTAACCCGTGACGTGATTCGTGTGATAGCAAGAAATCCCGTGTGTGAATGGAAAACCTGGCAGAATAATGGTACATTGCTTGAAGTTTTCGTTGCCGACTCACCCAAGATCGTCTACCGGGCTACCCTGTTCAACGAGGCAATTACAAGTTATGGTGACGTCATTGCTCCTGGAAACAGTTGCTTCTTCTCCGGTGGCCGGATAAAACCTGCGTTTTCGGCGAAGAATTGCGTTGAGATATCCTTTGGATCCAATGCGGATATTCACCTGGCCCAAACTCCTTTGTTGGATGCCCCGCGAATACCTACCGCTACAATTGCCAACCTTGCGGCAGTTGCGGACGGGTCTGTAACAACAACTATTGCTATTGTGCATCGGTTGGGCTCGGTGAAGCGTATTGTAACGCGGAAGGGGAAGACGACTGATAAGCGAGAGCTACTCCTTGTTGATGATTCCGGGTACCATATAGTTTGTACGACGTGGGGTCACCTCGCCAATGGAGACATTTTACAAGGCAGCGTCGTCGTTGTGAGAAATGCGACGCTTTCTACGTACAACAAACTCCGGTATGTTTCAGTTGGTCCTGCATCGGAGATTCTACACGAACCTGCGATCGATCGCGCCGACCTACTCCGTAATTGGTACGGTGGTTTGGCGCCATCCCATACGCTCTCACCGCTTTCCGGGCTTTAAACTTAGCGTTTCGTACACGACAATTTTGCATTTTTTTTTAAAAAAAAGTAAAAAACAATACATTTTCGTTTTTTTTTTAACTATCCCAGCCTTCGCTTCGCCCTAGTTTCAAAGCCTTTGACAGTTTTTTGAGGATCCACTTCCCTTTTCGGCTCACATTAAAACTTTACTTAAGGGGAACTACGGACACTGGGGGGGATTATTGTTACTTCATAAATTGTGTCGCGCTGGTATAACCTTTTCGTTTTTTTCGAAATCAACCAGGTTAATGGTTCAATAGGGGCTTAAACCAACAAAGTGTATTTGTTATTTTTCATAGGCTATGATCACCAGCTTTGCTGCTTGCAGTGGAGGTATGTAAAGCGATATCGAACTACTTGACGCAATCGTAAGTAGTGGTTTTCCTTGCTTGGAGCGTCTAGAATCTTCTACCAGGCGCTGCATTTGCAATGAACTAGGCGAGATTAAAATTATTCAGCTTTATAGGTCTACAGTAGGACATACAGCACGGATTAAAAGGCTTACAAGAAGGAGAGCACAAAAGTATCCATTTTGAAACGTAGACTCCTTTCGCATTACTTTAAGAATTTAATTTGTAATGAGCCTTGATGTCGCTCTCGTGGCCAATTTGACAATGACTGTTGCTAAGTGCACGAATTAGGGACACTGTTGTGCATGATGCGCACCACGACATGATGTAATCATCATCCTGAAGCAAAAGGGGATCTAAGTCTGGGACTGTTTTGTAATCAAAGACGCTGCCTGACAAACCGCTGGTACTCTACTATTCACCGAAACTATCCGATTATGCAATAAAAGGTCGAACTACTTTAATTCCGATAATTACTATGAGCCGGATAAACCAACCGACCTGCCCTACCGCACTTTACAAGAGCATGTACCAAAGTCATTGCCTTACAGTATGGTGGCCATCCGCTCACTCTTTCTAATTAACCAATTGTGACGAAGGGTGCACTTACTTCATGCCTAAAATTACCAACTTTATAAAAAGCAGCATTAATCCTCATTTCTGTAAACAGAGAATACCTCAACAAAGGAAAACTGACGAGCTGAGCAGTAATGCCTTGACCCCATCTTGATCGCCATCCAAATTTTTCGCTGCTGAGAACAGGCCGTTTACTTTTTTTTTCACAAACCAGATGATTGCAGTCGAATGATGATTCCATTCTGCAACCGCGACTTTAAGTCGTTGTGAGCAGTGTACCGCCTTACCCCTCTCATAACCGACGATTTCTCATTGCCGACAGACCATATTAGCCAATAGAAACCTGAATGGAGTTCATATGTTGTGAGCTTCTGCCCGCACTAAAACGCTATACCGACACCGCTAAAACGGAGCTGACACCCACTTGTGATTCTGCTTCGTGTCGACATCGAACATCTTGTATTTCCAGGTCTGTTATGGGGCGTCAGTGCACCACTGGTACGGGTAAGAAACCAAAAACTTACAGCCGCACGTCATTTACCTACAAGCATAAGCTGGAAGTGCTTGTTTTTCTGGACGTAATTCATGACACTGGTAAAGCGATAGAGAAGTTTTATCCATCTGTGACTGACCAAGGAGAATGGAGAAAAAGGATGCAGCTTATATCGGACTGGAAGTCGTCCCGGGTCCTCATCGAACTGATGTGCTTACAAGGAAAGGGTTACTACGAAAGGGCGCGCAAACTTGGCGACGGTACCATTCTCCCGGACGGTGCAGAAGCGTACATCTCGATGTAGATCAGCTCGTTAAGGCGAGAAGGTTGTCCAGTCTCGGAGCAGATGCTGCATTTTAAGGCCCGTGAGGTAGCCGCTGACCGAGGCATTCCGTCGTCGTTGTTTAGCGCATCTCATTCTTGGCGGAGGGGTTTTAGGCGGCGCAACCGGTTCTCCATTCGCGCTAAAACCCGCCAGGGTCAAACGACACCCGAAGATGCACAGTTGAAGGCGGAAGAGTTTAAAAAAGAGGTGAAAGAGCTGATTCTCGAGCACAACATCACTACAGTGCTGAATGCGGATCAGACAGCGGTGTTCTACGAGTACTTGCCTACAAAAACGATCAATGCAAAAGGAGAGAAAACGATCTGGATTAAATGTGCTGGCAAGGATAAGGAGAGAACGACAGTTATGCTACTGGCAGACTGGCACGGCAACAAATACCCCCCAATAATCATCTTCAAAGCGAAGGATGCAAAAGATAAGTGCAGACAACGCAGCAACGAGATGAACCAGCACGGCTTTGGGCCAGTTTTGTGGCCCAAAATGGATGCTCTTCAGACGCAGCATCAGTGCCAGATCTATGGCAATTCAACTGCATGGTGGAATTCGCAAATCTCTCTCCGTTTCTTGGAGTATCACTTCGCAAACCGCCCCAACATAGAAGACAAGATGCTGCTACTCTGGGATGACTTCTCGGGGCACTGGACCCCAGAAGTCGTAGAGTATGCAGCATCTATCAACATTGTGCTGCATAAAGTACCACCACGATACACTTACGTCTGCCAGCCAGCAGACGTAGCGTGGAATCACCCGTTCAAGAGTAAATTGCGCAAGTTTTGGGTCGACCGACTACGACAGCAAGTCGCAGATCATCACGCTCTTGAAGTGAGTCGGGCAGCGCAGCGTCTTGGGATCACGGCCCGTACTAATACTGCGTTTCGATTGGAGATGCAAGACGTAGCTCGAGAACGCGTCGCAGACATTCAGCGGGAGGCACCGAGTTCTGTCTTTCGGGTTACTCCTCCTGATAGAAATGATATTGTGTCGTGGGTCTGTACAAGCTGGAACAGCTTGACGGCATCTATCATTGTAGGGGGGTTTGCTCGAGTTGGTATTCTTGGTGATACACGGGTACATGAAGACGAAGGTGATGAAGCTAATGATGAGATTCCTGCTCTGGTCAAGGAGCTGAAGAAATTGGGGGTGGTGCGAGAAGAGCAGGACCTTACGCGCGATGAAGATGAGGACTAGATAAAGCTTTGTGTGGTCGCATCTAAATCGTAGTAAGATTCCCTTACCCCATTACACATACTTACTATCACCACAATCCCCCATGTCGGCAATGACAGGGGTGTTGCGGTAAACAAATGGTCCACGACCACACACTCGCTACGTGTTTGATTCACTTTATCTGGATGAACGAGTTGATAGTCCCAAATTTAAGAGTTAGCCCCCCCCCTCCCGCCACTTCAGCTGCTGGAAGAGACTAATGCGGGGCAATCCGAATATCGTCTGATATCATGAATATTACAATTACAGTGCATGCATTTGACAGTTCAAAAGAGCAAACACTGCAGTCTTACAGTGCCAGCTGAGCTCTACTGCGTATACCCTTCTTCATCGCGTCTACCTTGTACAAGAGTGCAGTCATGACATGCTTAATTACGTTGTGTATCTAGCTACAGAATCGCTCAGCGTTGAGGCGACGATGACACGTCCAGCCTTCTCCATGAGACTATTTTGCTGCGTCTGGAAGAACTTGCGCAACGTGTTGCCCAAACAGCCCATGACGACGTCCTGTGCATACGCGAGGTCCTCTGGACACGCCACCAGTCCGTCGTCTCGCTCCAAGTAGAGTTGGAGAAAGATCTCGACGACAGCCACACCCGCGTCAGAGGCTGCCGGTGTAATTGTCAGCCAGCTCTCGTTCCAATACTGTAAGCTCTTGGAGGGCAACACCATGCGCTCGGCAACAGCTACGATAGTCCGGTCCATTTCCTCGAACTTCTCCAAGTACTGGACGCCGTCCAGCTCGAGCATTCCCGAGGGACTTTTGAGACTCATGACGAACTTTTTATCCGATACCGTATCAGATTCTAAATTATAAAACTTACGCATCTGTAGAGTTTGTCCGGGTATTCACGGTACGTCGACAGCTCCTTCCACACGATCTCCGAGTCGTCTTCCAGCGAACAAGACATGGGCGTTGAGGTGACGAACTCGATCATCTTGCCGCGTCGTGGGTCTTGTTTGATGCGCATATCGCAGCTAATAGCGGGCGCGACCGTGTGCTCCTTGAAGTGAGCTTTGGCCGCCTTGTGCATGCGTCGAACGACGTCCTCCATCTGAGCTTGAACCTTCTTGTTCACTTGCGATGGCGTCGCATCGGTCGGAGACAGAAACGCTGTCTCCATCTCCAACTGAGCTGCGAACACGTAGTCCATACCACTGAGCACTGAGCGCTTCTGTAAAAGTCCTTGGAGAGCGCCATTCACTTTCTCCTGGTTGGCTAGGATGGACTTGAGTCGGCGGTTCGTCTTTCTCTGACACGAGACGTTCTCGATACTGCGCAATAGCCATCTCATGCCAGTTGGAAGGCGACTTCTCTTGACTCACTAACGCACCGTCGCTCATGGACGCGTCATCTAATTCTAGAACGACGTCTCCAGACAGGAATTTGTTCTGCTTGAGTAGTTCCACTTGCGTCTCGAGTTCTTGCGCCTGTTCTCGTAGAGCTTGAATCTCGGCACGCTTACGTTGTTGTAGTCGAGTAGAAGAGCTCCCGGCACTTCTAGCTCGCCGCTTCTTGGTCGGTTTATCGTCCTGACTCGAGGAAGACGCGGACAGCTTCCGCTGCGGCTTGGCACGCTTCCGTGTATTGACTGGCGCTCTGGGAGCGATCAGCTCCAATGGGGTGATTTGACTGAATAGATCAACGGGTGAGCACTGAACCAATGTGTCCGTTAAGCTCTGGTCGTTGATGTCGCAGCCGTCGATGAAGGCCAGCGCCTCCTCAAGCGACACGAATGTGTCATCTTCAGCTACGAAAATTTCCATGGTCTTGCAAACGCTCTGTCACAATGAAGGACAAGTTCCCTTGTCCTACAATGTAGGGTCAGTTGCAAGCCATACGTCGGACCCAGCCCGAATTCATGTAGCGGGGACGTCCTCGACGCCACTTGGTAGCTGGCTTGTGTCTTGCAGATCATCTTCCCACTCATGAGTAGCACTGCAGGCTAGAAGTAAGTAGAAACATTGATACCAGAAGCTTTCAATAAGATAGAAGGCAGTTCATTGAGGACTCTGCAGCTTTAGTTATGTTGACACAGGAAGACAGAAGTACGAGACCTTTTAGACGACTCGAAGTTGTTAGTAGGACGTTGTAAATTTAATGAGTAAGTCATCAATGATACTTCGTTATCATACTACAGTGTTAGCAGCTTCAGTGTAGCCTACACGACACCAGGGTCACAAAAAAATATCATAGTCGAAGCACTCTGTTCTTCTAGCCACCACTTGTGTTTTAGCGATCGAACGTGAACATGGCGATTTGCAGCAGAATACTTACCACCACACTCGCAATTGGATCGAGTTGCCAGCCGCTCCTTAGAAGTTGCTTCCCATCGTTTGCTTATTGGCTTTATAATATTGCTTGATATAGGCTCTAATGCTTTTTTTTTATTGTTTTCTCGATAATCCATCTTACGCAGATGATTTATCGTAAATTAATTATTCTTATTCACTGCTGATTTTCTAAACTTTGCAATCCAGAGCTGTTCATAAGCTTGAAGATGCTGTTGGTTGACAACCTCATACTATTTTACAAAGGTAATCTTGAATTTATCAGTTCCATATGCTCGAAAGTATGGAAAGATTGACATATGTGTATGCTTGCCTTCAACCCGGCGTCGAAAGTTATTTTCATGTCCTTGCCAACGCCATGATAACTTGTTGATAGTAGAACCGATTCACTTTTAAGATGAATGATTCTGTAGACTCGGCCAATCATTTATTTCTCAAATTGGATTCCAAATTTTATAGCTTCTTTATATTGATGAGCATATTTATCAGAATTAAAAATAATTAAGCTAAGTGTTGCTATCTCGTGCGATTGTCGCTTACTGATGCGCTTCAACCTCAGCTGAGGTTTATGTTGAGTTCCGAACCGGTCCCAAAATGATGTCGTACTTACTATAGCGCTTCAATTCTATAGTGAATTGCAACTAATTGGCAAATTGTGGGAACTCTGCTTCCAAAATTTTCGAAACTAAATTTTAATAACTAGAAGAGCTGTGGTTACATTGACATCTTCTGTTAGTGTTCGGGTTTCGAGTTCCTTTACATTAAAATCTAAAATATTTAAAGAGAGGGGGGGTAGAGTATAGAAGAGAAAGAAGAGATAGAGAGACAGTGCTGCGCTTTTTTTGTGGAACTTGCGCACTTCTGGATTTTAATAATCTGGTGGTCCCTACTTGATCATACAAAGTATGGGTTGCGGTTTACGTTTCAGAACTCCTAAAACTACTGGATTTAGATAACTACACCCGCTATGGTGAAGCATTGTCTAAAGTGACGATTGGGGACAATGTCCGAGAATTCACATTAGGACTTAGTAACTTCGCGCGTTCTTTCTCTTGGCGTACGCTAGTGGACGGAAGTAATGGATTGGGTTATATCGTCCGCTCACGCACTGCATAAATGATATCTAGAGTCCCCTAACACCCCTTAGAGACAGCGATGATGTACTACATGGTACGAGTATAGAGTACCGTACATGTACTCTAAAAAAAACAAGGTCGTGCAGCTCGGTTGAAACTTTCGGCTCGAAAGCATCGCCATTTTTAAATCTATGTGGGCACCATGTGAATAAGTGTGGCAATTGTGAGAGTGACGGCGTCGTGTGTTGGCACTGCTGAGCGCAATAATCTAGCGTTACAGGCTGCAGGTTTATTAAACGCACGATGTGGACGAGGCTATCGGTAGAGAACAAGAACAAATACCTTGATTTCGCTCTATCGACATTAAACTGCAAGCGTTTGCAGTTTTCCATCTCGATCGCCTTTGTCTGTGTCATAGTGAAATACTAGAGCGTCAGTCTTAGAATTCTTTCAGGGTTGCAAGAAACGTACTTAAGTGGAAAATATCAGATAAGTATCATCTTGCATCTAATATTTTTCGAAACTCCGAGTTAATATGAGATTTTTTTGTTAACTTTTTTTAAAATGCGCTACTATTTATATCTTAAAAGCGGCAATAGTACTATTAGTTTCAAAAATATCATATGATATTTGGTTACCATAAGCCCCTGATGTGCGTTACGAGGTGTGCATCAACAAATCGATGATAACGGCCTAATTAATTGGGACCAACCTACCGAGCGAAGCGAGGCCTCAAGCTTTACCTCGACCTCTGTAACGGGGTACGTAGCCCTAAGTGTATCCTGGTTACCTGAAGTGTGACACTTCACACTTCAGGCGTATGACACGTCATACTACGGGGATATTTAATACAAGGTACCAAGGTCGTATAAAGCCAACCATTGGTCAAACGACATTGCATTTCTATAGGTAACTTATAGTTTGTATTAAACCCAAACTTAACCTACCTATAAATATACTCAGTTTACAATCTACCTTATTTGGTCACTTCGCCCTCTTTAAATAAAAAGGGGACCTGTGAACTGCCGTTCACTGAGAGTTTGTATATTCTCGGAAGATAACTTCTTCTAGCGCAAGGTGCTGTGCGACCCCGTCACACTTAGTAGCACTCGTACTCAATCCACGCCACCGCAGGTAGACTACCTGAACCTCTCCGAAGTACGTTGCCATGGACAGGAACGACTTCTTCCATATGAACGACTCTCAGTTCGAGTCGGTTCGGAAGATGGCAGGCATCTTCAAGATGGAGGCCCTGCAGAGCCTGGTGGTGTCAACACCGGCCGAGCAGCTCGAGCGCCTCAATGCGTTCGACGCGTACGAGCAGGGCCTCATCGCGCATGTGCGGGAGTATCTGCAGGCTCCGGCGGCGATAGCAAATCCGCCTCACACGAAGCCAATACGGCTGAAGGTTAAGCCGTACGAGGGGAAGGAAGGCGAGAACCTTCACTTCTGGGTCCAGGAAGTAGAGCTCGCGATGGACGCGGCTCTGATCTCGACCGAGCAACGTCGTGTTGCTTTTGCACTCTCCAACCTTAGCGGCCGCGCTAAGAGTTGGGTGTACACACGGGAAGCAACATCCCCTGAATGTTTCACATCCTGGGCTCAGCTGTGTGAGCAGCTCCGAGCCGAGTTCCTCCCGGCGAACTACGAGTACCGCCAGCGTTCGCGCTTCCTCTCGTGTAAACAAGGGAGGCGCGAGCTGCACGAGTACGTGCAAGAGATACGAGAGCTCACGGCGACCCTAGTGGGAAACCTACTCAACGAACACATCAAGATGACTGTGTTCATGGACGGCCTTCGAGTGGGCCCCGCACGCACTCAGCTGTTCCGGGTACAGTTAAGCACCCTTGAAGAGGCGATTAAAGTGGCTCTTCAAGAAGAGTACAGCCATCGCCAGGCGCGTACGCCGGCCTCAGCGTGGCCTGGGAGTTCCTTGTCGGCTCCCGGTCGAACAAGCCCCAATGGACCAGTCCACATGGAACACGGGTCCGCCGAGCAGCGTGACATCCGCTGCTTCGGCTGCGGGAAGATGGGCCCCTTCAAGCGCGACTGTCCCGCGGAAAGACTCCGCAGACGGTCCTTCCCCAAGCCCGTCCTCAAGGGTCGCTGGCAGAAGCCAGGATCCCGGGGACAGGGGATTGCAGGGAACCAGTAGGGGCGGAGCGCCCTACGGGGGAAGAGCTAAGTCTTCGTGATGGGTGCGCGGGTGGCGCGTACCACGGGGATTAGCCCCTGAGAGTCTTCGCACTCTCGAATCGGCGAAGAGCAGCGGAGGGTTGCTCGTAGTACACGGATGTGTACGGGGATACGATCATCCCTTTAGAATCTTGATCGATTCTGGGGCGTCGAAGCATTTCGCACGCCGTCAGACGGTTGCTCGTACCAGCGACAAGTTGTCCGATGCTTTGAGAGAACGCAAGGCCAACGGGGACGGTGTCAATGCGCCTGGCCGACGAGAAGGTCGTCACTGTCCCCAACGTCCAAGTGGATCTGGCCGTCAATTTTGAAGACTTTGACAGCCTCGAACAGTTTACTGTTCTCGATATGGATCCATATGATATGATCCTGGGCATGCCCTGGCTTGAGAAGCACGAGCCCTGGATCGACTGGCGAGTCAAGGCAATCGGTGCCAGCCGCCCTATCCTCTTTGGGGATACCCCTGGGTTATGCCCGAGAGCTGCCCCACGTGGAGTTCTTGTGAGGACATGTTCTGGGCATGGGTGGAGTCTCTTAAGTACTCACCCACGGAGTTACGGGAACTCCATGAAGATCAGCTGCTGTCCCGCATCCTGGACCAGTGGGATCTTCGTGTGAGGTTTGCTCACTTGGTCAGCAAGCGCATGCTGCCAAGGGACATCCTGAAGCGCGCGGCTTCCAGCGCTCACGATAAGCGCGGGTACGGAATGTATTCATCGTCCGTACCCCGTTCGGGCAAGAAGCCCCGACCTACTTATGAAGCTGGCGCCGCTTCTGTTCCCAAATTGCGACAGCCTTCGGGCAGTCAATCAGGAGCCGTTCAATCGGCTCCTACGAGTTCTCGGAGTGGGCATAACCGCTCCACTTCACGAGGAGCTGTCGCTTACCGCGACGCCGTTACTCCTGGAGGATCAGCTCCACGTGGAAGTGGACTTCTCCATTCCGGTCAAGCAGGGGCGGGGGTGCCCTCGCACGAGTACGAGTACTCGGCGCCTACCGAAGGTCACTCTCGTCCGAGTGCTCCG
This sequence comes from Phytophthora infestans T30-4, assembly GCF_000142945.1. Classification (NCBI taxonomy): domain Eukaryota; phylum Oomycota; class Peronosporomycetes; order Peronosporales; family Peronosporaceae; genus Phytophthora; species Phytophthora infestans. The sequence goes on from NW_003303745.1 coordinate 864,060, forward strand.
ATTGCGGGTCCGACACAGGGCCCTGAGGTTGACCGCCTCCGTCAACGTATCCTCGTGCTTGAGATTGCACTTGGCCTTGGGACTGGCGGTGGTGCTGCTGCCCAGGCCGAGAATCAGGGTGAGCTCGCTCGTCTTGCGGGCCGCCTGGACCTGTTGGAGCGAGGGGTCGCGAGCCTGCACCTGCGGGTGGATCGCCGGGCCTCTTCGTCCGATCTGGACGAGGCCTTTCGCATGATCCGACGGATCGAGGCTTTGTTGCCACGTCCGGATCCCCCTGCGGCACACTCCCAGACGTACGCGTATGGTGCGTACCCGGCGAACTCAGCGTACTCGGCGTATAGCTCTGGGGTCCGTTCGTTCGGAGCCCCTCCGGCGTACGGTCTTGACCGCAGCCTTGCCGTTCCGACCGAGGTTTGGGTGCCTGCTCCGACGCCTTCGTCGACGTCTGTGGCCCGCCGTCGCTTCGAGGAGCTGGGTCAAGGGGGGTCTGCGAGTCAGCAACCCCCTGCGGATCAAAGTACCGCTTAAGACGTCCAACATCGAACGTCGGGTGCGTCGTCATTGACTTTGGCAGGTCGACGGTGTACGACGCACCATGTCTGACCAGGACTGCAAATAGTCCAATGAAGCGGTGCTTCATCTTTTTGCTGCCGACAGAGCTGACAGTGTCAAGAGGTAGGTTCCTCGTGTCTAGCAATACTAAGTCTTCCACCTTAAATATACTTAAGTTTCCTCTTCCATGTTTGTCGGAGTACTCCTTTTGTTTATCTTGAGCCGCTGCCATGGCACCGCGGACCCTGCTGACAACGCTCAGCTTGGTATCCATAAAGGGTTCCACTTGTTTCTGCAGCGAAACAGGTCTCACATCTGAGACCTGGGAGGAAAGAGCTTTCCGAGCCTCTCCCCCACTTAGAATAGAGCGGTCAGTGTCTCCTCGAAGAGTGAGAGGCACCCTGGGGTGACGGAAGCCGCTCAAGTAGAACGGCGTGAGCCCCGTGGACGCGTGCACCGCGTTATTGAGCGCAAACTCAACAGCTGAAAGCTGCGTCGGCCACGTACGTGGTGCTGCCGCGCACACACTGCGCAGAGTGTCCTCGAGCACTCGATTGACGCGCTCTGTCTGGTCGTCTGTCTGCGGATGGTCCGCAGTGGACATCTGCAGACGAGTTCCCAGTAAAGGGAACAGCGTTTTCCAAAACGCAGCAGTGAACCGCGGGTCTCGGTCCGATACAATCGTCTCCGGGAGACCATGATAGCGGGACACGCCATCGACGAACAACCTTGCGGTTTGTTCGCCCGTAACAGTCACAGGAACCGGAGCAAGATGTACCATCTTGCTCAGCCGACACACGAGCACCAAACTTCCGGTGTTGCCGTATCCGTCGGCGTGAAGCCCAAAGATCAAGTCGAGACTCATCGACTTCCAACAGTCAGCCGGTACGGGCAGGCTCTGTAGTGGAGCCGAAGAGTGCCCTGCGGGTTTGACCCGCTGACATGTTTCGCATGTCTTAACGTACCGGGCGACCCACTTGTACATGTGGGTCCACCAGAAGGACTGAGAGACCGAAAGAAAGGTCTTTTCGCGGCCCAAGTGGCCGCTGGAGGGCGCGTCGTGCGTCTCCGCGAGGATATCGAGCTTCAAATCCTCGTCGTTGGGTACGACCACCCGTGGAGGATCAGTGGGCTCCACCCGGTAATAGAGGAGTCCATCCTTCAACTCATATCGGTGGAGCCGTGAGCGCGGTCGCGACGAGAGCCAGTCGAACTTCGTGCTCGTTCCCGCCATAAGGAACTTGACGATAGGCGCGACAGCCTCATCGTCCCGATCGACATGCGTATCCGATCATATAAATCCGTTGTCACCCGCGTGATGTGGGCCAACTCATAGTCAGGACGCCGAGAGAGGGCGTCCGCAAGCACGTTGAGCTTGCCCGGCTTGTATTCGACGCGGAAGTTGTATTCCGCGAAGAAGGACAGCCAGCTCGCCATCCTTTGGGAGAGGTGAGGCGAGTTAGTCGCCGTCCTCAAGGACGCGTGGTCTGTGTAGATCACAAAGGGCCTAGAGCCCACAAGGTGAACGCGAACCTTCACAAGGGCATATTTTATTGCTAGGAGCTCCTTGTCATGGACAGGGTTCCGCTCGGCGACTTTGAGCTGCCTGGACGGGAACGAGATGACTCGTTCGTGTCCAGTCGTGTCGGCCTGCAGCAATGCACACCCGATGGCGTAATCGGAGGCATCGCAGACGACGCTAAACGGCTTCGTCATGTCCGGCAGGGCCAGGACAGGGGCCTCTTGGAGACTGGCCTTGATGCTGTCAAAAGCATCCTGGTGCTCTTGCTCCCAGCGCCAGTCTTCGTTCTTGTGAAGGAGGCCCGACAAGGGCTTTGCGAAGCCTACGTACCCTGTGCTGTACTTGTGGAGGTAGCTGGCCAAGCCCAACCACTTTCGAAGATCCTTCTGGGATCGCGGCGTCGGCCATGCTGCTATGGCCTTGACCTTGTCTGGGTCAGCCCGAACGCCCACGTTGCTTACAAAACAGCCGAGAGCTTTAATCTCTGGTGACGCGAAAACGCACTTGTCGATGTTGGCGTAGAGCTTGTTCGCTCGCATTTCGTCCAACACTCGACGGAGGTGTCCTAGATGCACCTCCATGGCCGTCTTGCCTCCCTCGGCACGGATATGGACGAAAATGTCGTCGAAGTACGTCTGTACGAAGGTACGCAAAGGGCGGAACAATTGCGTCACCAGGCGATTGAACGTCGCCGGGGCGTTAGACAAGCCCTGCGGCATGACGGGCCACTCCCAAAGCATGCCGCTTGGAGTGCTTACCGCGGTGAGCGGGATGTCGCTCTCTCGCCTCAGGATCTAGTAGTATCCGACTACCAAATCCAGTACACTGTACAGTACGCTCCCAACCATGTTGTTCAACAACACATCCTTTCGTGGGATCGGTGTTTGGGCCGGCACCGTTGCGTTGTTCAGCTTGTTATAAGCATGAACTAGACGCCACTTTCTGTTCGGCTACAAATGCAGAACGTTGGCGTCAAGTGCGGGGACTTCGTCTCCCGCACACACCATGCCTGCCTTCGCTTTCGCAGCGAAGAAGGCATCAATGACCTCGCACTGTTCGCGCGGGAGAGGCCATTGCCTCGTGACACAATACTTTGTGCCGTACGCCTCGATCCGGTGGGAGTTAGGTCGGTGGGTGTTTGCTCACCACGTCCGCATACTCCGTCACCTAAGGATACACCGGATCCTTGGAGTTCTTAAGGATCTCAGAACCCAAGCGCGTCTGACGCTGCTTGTTTAGGTCTTCTAGGACGTTCTTGTCCAAGACAGAGGAGGAGTTCAGCTCCTCCCGAGTGGTCTCAGGTCTCATGAGCACCATCTCAGCAATCTCTCCAGATTTGAGGTTGGCCAAGAAAGACTCAGCCGTCATTTCCTCGAGGCTCAGTATCTCTGCAACCTCTGGCAACGGTTCCAAGTGGACACCAGATGCCTTGACGGATAAACCGGTCTCGCCATCGATGATGTGATACCACTCTTCCACCGGCCTTGGAGGAGGAGCCCGGGCCCTGGACTTCGAGTCGCTTGAAGCGACGTCGATCGGAACGAAGTTCGGATCCGACTTGAGGCGGCGGCGGCGTCGTTGACGACGGCGACCGTGACGTGGAACTTTGCTGCCCACGTCTAGGGATGTCGTTGCTACGACATCCGAGGCACTCGTGGCCTCGTGTGGTACTGTTGTACCCACACAGGAAGCGTGTTCAACGCCTTCCTCTTCAGTTAAGGTCTGGGCGACCGCGTGTGGCACTGTGTTACCCACACAGGAAGCGTGTTCAACGCCTTCCTCTTCAGTTAAGGTCTGGGCGACCGCGTGTGGCACTGCGTTACCCACACAGGAAGCGTATCCGACGTCTTCCTCTTCAGTTATGGTCTGGGCGACCGTGAGTGGAACTCTGTTACCCTCTCTGAACACGCTGTTCTCAGTGTTCATGACAGCTGCAGCTGTCTGCGGAACTAAGTTACCCGCCTGTGGACCTAAGTTACCCACTTGGCCGGCGCCTCTTCTGGGCGCGGCCACCATCAAAACATCCTCGGAGCCGTCATATACGTCGACGACTCCCAAGCATCTGCCGGATGCTTTGGTACCCTGGCAACCCTTGCGGGCGCCCCGGGTCCTGACAGAGGTGGGAACATACTCACCAATGCTCTGTCGGACTGCGCATAGAGACCACTCCGGGTCGCGGGCTTCTTTCGACAAGTCGTAAAGTCCTTAAGGGGAATGCGATGTGGCGCGGGAAGCACACACCGAGCAGCGTCCATGTTGTCAAAGAACAACTGTTCTTTCTGAACAAGGACCCGTTCATAGATGCCTCTAGAAGTGTGGCCGCCCACAAGGCCACGAGGAGCGACGAGAAGCTCTAAGAAGAGGTCAGCCCCAGAGCTCTCCTCGGGAGGCCAATACCTTCTTGCGTTGATGGCATGACAGGTGCCACCACCGAGCTTCCACGCACACGCTGGGCAACTTGGAATTCCTCCTGCTGCTGGTCGAGGTCAGTCGAGACCTCCCGGGGCTCAGCAATAGCACCCTCCTCCTCTTATTCCTTATTCTCCTTCTCTTCATTCGAGGAGTCGAAGATACTCTGATAGGAGTGTTGAGTCTTCTTCTCCTCGCGGAGTGGGGACTTAGAGACCGTACGCTTCTTTGAGGGCTTGGCGCCTTCGGCTTTAGAAGCCTTAGCACGCGCAAGATTCTCGGCAAGCGAGAGACGTTTGCGAGGATTCTCTTCCTCATCGCCACCAGCTTTGGGAGTGCCCTTAGCCTTGACGGACGAACTCTCAAAGCGCACAGACGTCCTGGGACTGTGATCACCTTAATCACTAGCGAGCGACTGCACGCTGTCATCCTTGAGCTCAGCGGGCACTGGGCTGTGCCCTCCCACAGAGCTCGCAGGAGCATCGTGCGTGCTCTCGGACTCGGCTTCGTCCTCACTGCCAGAGTCGAACTCACGTTCCACGAACCGATGGTTCGGACGATTGTCCGAGGCCGGGGGCGACGGACTGCGGTGCTTGCTTGCTCGCTTGCCCACAGCAGCGTCATCCGAGGAAACGATCGCGAGTAGCCTCCTTGAGTGCCGAGCCTTTGCCGTGAGGCTTAGTGCTCTTGGCTTGCGCCTTGCCGGCAGCAGCCTTGGAGCGTGTCCTAGCACCGCTCTTAGCAGTGCCACGAGGCATTATTAACGGTCGAAGTGGAGACCCAGAAGAAGAGCGCACAGACTGCTGCTTGAGGCTCTAGCTGTGAAGTGGGCCTTTACCGCGCTCGCGCGGCCAAGTCGACGGTTTTTGACTCTGAGAATGAGAGTTTGTGACGAACACCTCTTCATTCTGATTGGTCGGTAAACCGAGCCTAAGTGGGGGAGGATGTAACGGGGTACGTATCCCTAAGTGAACCCTGGTTACATGAAGTGTGACACTTCACACGTCAGGAGTATGATACGTCATACTCCGGGATATTTGGTACAAAGTACCAAGGTCGTTCAAAGCCAACCATTGGTCAACGACATCGCATTTCTATAGGTGACTTATAGTTTGTATTAAACCCAAACCTTATCTACCTATAAATATACTTAGTTTACAATCTACCTTATTTAGGTCACTTCGCCCTCCTAAATAAAGAGGGGACCTGTGAGCTGCCTTTCACTGACAGTTTGTATACTCTCGGACGATAACTTCCTCTAGCGCAAGGTGCTGTGTGATCCCGTCACACAGACAATGCCTCGCTGCATGCAGCCATTAAGGTCAGCGGAAGACGATGTGCACGTACGGAGGGTGCGCTGTATACCTCTGCGGAGAATGAAGATGTGGCGTTCGGAGGTGTATATTTGGGTTACTAACCATGTAGCATGTCACGGGCCCTCGTTGCCCGGTGGCCGTCGTGACACCACGACGGCCAATCAGATCGTAGAGTAGATCGACTTGCTGGCGCGGTCTTGAAGTGTGGAGACCACGCCGTCAGGTAAGAAACTCAGGGCTCAATTAACATAAAGCTGTCTACTTCTAGTGTATGCTAATAACGGGCTGCGCTTAGCCCGGTAAACCTGGTAGCACTTCTTTATTCTTCCAGCGACGGAGATCAAGATGAACGACACATCAATGAGCGACGCACCTAAGGCACCCAGCACGTTTTTGGAGCACGCTAGCCTCCCGCACGTGTCTGCGATCGAGTGAGAGGGGCTGTAGTGCCTTGCGGCATCGCCCGGTGACGCTGCGATTAAGACATTGCTGACGGCTGGCACGGAAGAGCAGCAACGCCTGCCGCCCAGGCATTAATGGCGCGTGAGCTCGCGGACCTTCGTCTGCGAGTGTCGATTCGTACACCGCCCAAGAACAAGACCGACATCATCAAGCTGGATGTCTCCACTTACAGAGGTAAAGGAGATGGTCACCTACACCTGAGCAGGTGGTTCTGCGAGGTAGACAAAGCCATCGAGGCTCGGCAACTGTCCACCGAGCTCGCGCGCACTCGCTGCCTGCTTTCCAAGCTGGCGGGTAAGGCGAAGCAATCGGCACTTGGCAAGCTCGATGCCGTCGTTAGCAGCTTCCCAACCACGGCGTCCATGTAAGCTAGCTTCCGGCTCGCGTTCGATCTGCCCTAAGATAAGCGCGTCCAGCGGTCGGCTTTTCTCTCGCAGTCGCAGGGACGTAAGTCCTGGCTCAAGTACATCTAGCGCGCACGACATCTCATCTCGTGCATCACGGCGCATCCTGTGAGCATTGAAGTAGCGACTTGTACTGCTGCGAAGGCTGCAGCGCACGGGATGCACATACGCGTTGCCACAAGGTTGGCGTCCCCACCGGCACCCGGCTCCTCAGCTCCAAGTGTCGCTTCTAGGGCGACACCGGCGAATACCGTGACTTCCGCACAAGAGAGACGCTACGTTTCGCGTGCGGTCCCACGTACAATCATAGACTGGACTAATCGTACGCTGATGGACCCTGGGTGCCAGCGTCAACCTATCTCTGGCAGTGTGCGGCAGGACGAGGTCGATCCTACCGCATCTTCGCCGACCAGTTTTGAGCCGAGCTTAGAGCCGCCGCCACGGCTATTCACGACTTGGATAGGCGACCCGAATCGGTTAAGTCGATATGCTCGTGATGCGATCACGTCTGCTGTCGATTACCAAAAACAATACGCTGATCAGCGCGGACGCAAGCATCTGAAGAAAGTTGCTATGGGAGATCGGGTTTTATTATCGATGGCTGAAACTCGACCTCTTTTTAGTGACGAATCTGGGCAGGAGCAAGCTCGCGTCACGATTAATCGACGATTTAAAGTATCGAATGTATAAGGCGATGATTACACTCTACAACTCGCTACGACTCTTCGATCACACCATACCTTCTACGTGGGACGATCGCATCGATACATTTCTGCCGTTATCCCCAGCGACGCTGGCTCCACGCGCCATCGTCCCATCGATCCATACGGTCACGTAGCTCCGCATCCTCATGGTCAAACTTGTTCACGCTTTGAAGAAGGCGACTCAGAAGTTGCGCGTTCGCGGCCTGCTCCCCCGGGCACGTCCCACGCTTCCAGCGCGACGGGCCAGCTCCTCTGTCGATCTTGTGGGTAGCGCGAGCCATATCGTGGAGGCCATCCTCCAGCACGACGACGTTCGCGTTCTTCCACCCCGCAGCCTCTGCGCTCATCACCATAACGGTGGCGTCTCTCTCCATCGTCAATACCGGGTACGCTGGCTCGGCCCAATGCCGGATAGTTGGGAGCCACGCGCGATTCTTCTCATTAACGCTCCAGACTTTATGGAGCGTACAAAGCAAACCTCGCACCGGCGGTGTCTGACGCTGGTGGTGCGGCCGTCCGACGCTCCTAGCCTCGTCCAAGGCTAACTCAAAACGGCTAATCACATCACGACTCCTTCCGTTATGGGCCCCCTTCGACAATAAGCTGCCACTCTGCACGGTCGGCTGCGGGCGATGGCGGCCTCGACGACGCGGACACCCACGTCTCCGGTATCGCATCGTAAGTCATGTCATCTTCTCCCTGGGCGCTTATTGCATTCTCGCCTTGCCGCTCCAACGTCGAATGCAGTGCGTTTTTTCATCTAAAGTGAGTGGTGGTGTGACGGACCCTCGTCACCCTGTGGCTGTCGTGACACAATCAGATCCTAGAGTAGATCTACTTGTTGGTGCGATTTTGAAGTGTGGAGACCGCGCCATTAAAAACCGAGCTTAGAGATCAATTTACATCTAGCTTCCTACTTCTAGTGTAGTGTATGCTAGAAACGGATTGCTTTTAGCCCGTTACATAGCATGCCTATATCACTTCTTGAACCTGCATATGTACCTTTCGGCGATCTTGGCGGCTCGATGTAGCACCTTACAGCATGATTGTAGACCGCCGTGTGCCAGAGCACAAAATTCATTTTACACGTACGCTTAGAACGATACTGGGTGACGCAAAGGCTCCCGAACACCTGCGAGACTCATGCAAGGGGAAGGTGGCGGTGCTCGTCGAAGTTGAAGGTTCGAAAGACATACATATTATAAGATTGAAAGAGTTATGATCAGTCGAAAATGATATACCTGTTTTCGAAATGTAATTGGTCGCTAACCATAAAAGATATAGTAATCAGTTTGGCCAGAAAATCTCTGCAAAAAAGGCGATATTGACCGTGGAGTGACCATACGTCGGCAGCAGCAGCGATGTCGGTCATGGAGAATGCCGAGAGCAACTGCGACCCATTGGGTATTTGTCTTTTCCCTAGGACATATAAAATCATTGTGCGGCAGCAGGAGACGCATCAATTAGAGCGCCAGCGTTGCAAGTAAGGGTACCTCTGAAACATCCTTTAAACAAGAAATCATCTACAGCACTAGTGGATACGGGGCGTCAACATCTTTCGGGGCTAAGGAGGTGATTTCCTGGCTTAAGCCCAAAGATAAAATGGGGAGCTACCTTGGCGTGAACAATAAGAGACACAAGACTGTCAAAAATACTCAGCTACCTTTCATCCTCCCTGAATTTTCGGATAAGCGGGTGTGTACGGAAAGGTTTGACGTAGCCGACAAGTTGCGATACCCCATCATCCTTGGGCATGATTTCGTGCAGGATCAATGAATAGTGCTAGACTATAAAGAGCGTAAGATTCGATATGATGGAGTTTGAATACGAATGGAGCTGAAACCTGAACCTGTAACACGCGTGGTTGGGAATTGTTGAAAAGTTATGGTGTCGAACGAATTAGCACTACAACAAGATACTCGCAATCCAATGGGGTCATTGAGCGATTACATCGCTTAATTTTCAAAACATTACACACAGAGGCGATCGCAACAGAGGAAGAATAGAAAAACGGTCTATCTTCTGGGATGTTTGGATTGCGAGCGCAGTATCACACGATTACAGCTCTATCGCCTAGTCAAGTGGCATTCGGACGGGACATGCTACGCGATTGCCCCTCCAAGGTAGACTGGTGGTACCAGCAGCAACGGAAGCAGCTTCAACTTGGGAGGGCTAATCGACGTGAGAACGCGAGCCAAGACGAGCATGAGTATCAGCCAGAAGCCTGGGTCACGGTGGAACGTAGGGATCCGCGTTCCTTAAAACTGCAAGCGCGATTTGAAGGACCTATGAAGTATTTGCTGTTCGAGATAACGAAGGTTTACAAATTAACAAGAGGTATCCACATGCGCCTCGTCAAGCCAATCAAGACATATATTCTGGGGGGGCATGTTGTGCTACACTGATGATAACTGAATTGATGGGTGACTTGGCAGGTTGGTGGCGCGCGTGCAAGATGCATGTAGGACTTTCATGATGAATGCGAAGACAAGTTCTTGAGAATACCGCTAAGATGATAGCACACAGGGATACAATCAGGTAAATGACAATTCCTCACTATTTTACAAGCTAACTTTTGATTATACTTTCAAAGCGCCATTGACACAACGTGCAGGTGTATGAGATCTCATGTACCACATATTTACCGCCCTAGATACATGAAATGAGTTCAATATATTGGCAGGACTGTCGGACTGGTCATGTAAGCAGCACACGTCTTATCACTTTGTACGTGGCAACAGCTATTAAACAGGTTGTTGTTGTTGTTGTTGTTGTTAATGTTGACTCTTATTTGCCATGCTTCTACCAGATTCGGCAACGCAAGCCAGCGTCTGTTGGGAATAGCTTCAAGTGGGTACTTCAAAGTGGAGAGAGAAAATGAGGGAGGCTGACGTGTTATCGCTCGTGCGAAAGATCGAAGAGCCCGACTGAGTTGTTCTGGTCAAATCGGACCGCTTGGTTCTGCCGGCGGACGGTAATTAAATTCGTATTTAGCGCTGGACGGTCATTACAGGGACCGAAGACGGGTCAAGTTTAGCGTCGGCGGTCCGCACGTAGATACAGCCCGCTGGGTGCATGGGATGCTTGCATCCAAGACAGCAGACCTTCAAGATGAAGAAGATCAGGTACTCGGGGCTCTGAGTATGATATTACGAGAATATTTTTAAGAGCAGCGCGGAAGTTTTTTTCAGCGCGCTCGCATGACAAGCCTAGTGAATTATAACAGTAAGGCTAGTTACAGTGTAAAAGTATTAACGCCGAGGTTAGCGTTAGCATTGCACAGCCGGCACTACGCTGACATCAATTGCAGGACCCGGACTGGAGGCTAGGGATGGGGTGGCAGTTCTTAGACGACGTTCTGTTGTTATGGATAGAAGATTGTTGATAAAAACAATTAACTGTGTAATTACGACAGTAGTTGTTTCAGTAGATTCGTGAACTTTTAATAAGATTATGGACAGGACCGATTATTTGAAGTTGTATTTATTGATTAGGTATCATTTAACAAAAATCGATAATCACGTCGAGGCATGCCAAACTCGCGACAGCAATACGCCTCCAATTTGGATGGTATTGCCGCAGAGGTACTGACCTTTTCTGCGAGGGGGGCGATAAAAAGAGGGATTTCCATATTTCGGAGTTATCTATTGATTGATGGCTGAAGGCTTAGTACAGTAGTAGTCATATATATTTTTAAAAAGTGGATCCTAATAATATTCTAGCACTCACCTGAGCGACCATAAGGGAATCTTATTGCATATTCGATCCCCTATCAACCCCATTCGCATTGTAAAACTAGCGAGAGCATACCCAGTGCCCCCATACGCCGATTGTCTGGTCAAAGCAGCGATTGCGGGACAACTGGACGCTTTTCAGGACTGGATAGCTGAGGCAGACAAACCAAGCGCGATCGATGTGGCGAAAGCGTGGGACCTCACCAAGGTCAGGATTGTCATTGCGTGCAAAACAGCCAAAAGGAAGGCGCGTAGTCGCATCAAAAACACTCGTAAACAACGCCTTCGACGCCTGCATCGACAAGTCGAACGGGCGGAGCATGCACGGTACGGTGAAGTCAACCAAATAAGCGATCTCACGGACAGCCTCGAGATGCTTACATTACAGGACCGACTGAACGTCGGACGTAGGCAGCTCCTACGGCAAAAGATCTCAGCACTACAAACTGCGCGAACAAAATCGAAAATGCACAAGAGATTCCGAGATCATTCATGAACTGACGCACGCGTAAAGCCTTGTTCCGGCGCATTTCGACCAAATTCGCCAATAACGTCATTCCGACGCTAGTTCCCCCGAGCGCTGTACCTCAGCGTGGGGCCCAGGACAAAGAGGAGATTCTAGCTGATGCTTGGACCCCCATTTTTTGCAAGGAGGCACCTGGCGCAGACGGAATGAAAGCTCTCCTCTCGAGACTTGATGCCACCGCCGCTCGCGGCCATGCTGCAACAGCTTGATGACCCGATTACGGAGGCTGAGGTGGCTGCAGCGATAAGAGCGTGCAAACCTGGGAAGTCCTGTGGGCCGGACGGGCTGGGCAATGATTTTTACCGAGATCACGCGGCCGTGCTTAACCCCATTCTTACCACATTATACAACACGTGGTTCGCGAACGGTCACTTCCCGCAATCCTTCCTTGAAGCAGACATTTTCTGCCTCAAAAAGACCGGAGACCTGTCGAACCCTCTGAACTACCGCCCGCTGACACTACTCAACTCGGACAACAAGATTTTTACGCGGGTACTTGCAATTCGGACAAACATACATTTGCCCGAGCTGATCCACCCAAATCAGGCGGGTTTTGTACCTGGACACCAGATACACGATACGATTGATCTGCTCTCGGCGGCACGTCAAGCCGCAGCGACGGATGATACCCAACGAGAGGCAGTGGTGGCACTACTCGATTTTGAGAAGGCGTACGACTCGCTAGCACGTCTCTTCTTAGTCATGGTGCTGCAGTGGATGGGTTTCCCGCCCCGTTACGTTGCCGCCATCAGGTTCCTCCATCATGGTACAACAATCCGCTTCCTCGCCAACGGCCTACGGGCCCGAAGTATTCAGGTCACCAGTGGGATACGACAAGGATGCCCGTTGGCACCTCTCCTCTTCTTACTGGCACTGGAACCGCTCTATCGGCTCATTGACATGATGGCAGCCATCTCAGGGATCCGCTTGCATACTGCAACACGGTCCGTCATACTGAAAGCAGCAGGTTTCGCTGACGATACAGCAGTTGATTTGGGCTCACCCTCAGAAATACCTGTCATGCTCCGGATAACGGGGAACTACGGCGAAGTCAGTGGACTCTAAGGGAACCCGACGAAAACCCTGATCATATCATTACATCCAAATCGACTACTCTCAGGAGTGGGCACTGATAACCCAATTTCAGTACACTCTGCATCTAGATTCCATCGCTACTTGGGGGCGCAAATTGGAGGAACCGGGATCACGGACCTACACTTGGACCAAAACAGTGAAACAATTAGCGATCCGGCTGCGACTGGCGCAGCTCAAAACTCTTGCACCAGTCCAGAGAGCTATGATAGCAGCAGCGATCATCATGCCCAAGCTCCTATTCGTAGCCAGAAACACTTGGCCTACCACTGCATGGCTTATCGAACTACAAGCGCGCATCCTGAATTTGGTTTGGCACGGTTTATTTTTGGACACTGGAGTAAGCGGGAGTCATTGGATCAATCAAGATATTGCGGCCCTACCCCGGAAGAGGGCGGGCTAGCGGTACCTAATGTCAAAGCCGAGGTCTTAGCATTAGCCGCGACGGAGGTGACACGCTGGGCACTCACGAGCAACTGCACCATGCTCATCGCCGGAATTATACGTTTTAGCGGTACAACCGGCACTGGGGCATCTGAAACCTACGTGTCGTTAGGATTTTGGACATTTGGCATCTCGGGCCTACCATATCCAGATTCCCTATGGAAGGCAGGCCGCCAAATGCTTCATACGACAGGAGACGAGGAGATAGTGCCCCCGAATCGACGAACGATGAGGGACATGCAACAGCTACTTGACCGCGAACTGCCGAGCAACGTGACGGACTGGACCGACGGCATGTGTTTGGTGAGCATCGCAGCCTTCCACGGTCCCACATTAAGAGGATTGGAGGAGTGGTGTAGTAGCAGCAGAGGCACTGCCTGCCTGGAGTGGCTTCCGCACACGGAAGTCAGGGCACTAAAGCTTGAAGACTTCAATTCAAAACGGGTGGACATATCAGCGGTCGTGCCATTGCTGTCGACGGCGCTCACGAGCGTTGGAGACAATATTGTGTGCAAATTGGTTACGCGGACTCATATCGCGTTTCAAGCGAGGTGTGGCGGTGAGGCAGTGGGGCGAGTGTCGTCCGCGCGACGACATTAATTGATGGTTTTCATCGGTCTCCTCCTGGCTAACTTCCCCGAACTGCTACATTTGCGGGCCCATATCGATGACATGCGCCTTCAGTCCCCCACTAAAACCCACCCGTTCATCCTCGAGCCTCCTGTTCCCTCAAACGACAGACATGATCGGCTGATAACAAGCGGGGAAGCTTCGGTGGCGGACATTCCAGCGGACTCAGCAGCGGCGCTTCTCAAATCGGTCCACCAGGCCATTGGGGGGAGCAAAATCATCAAGGGAATCCACCCGCAACCTAGCATGGCACGCCTTGTTTGCCTATGGGCGGGGGGGGGGGCGTTATTCTCATGGACGAGCGCATTACAGAGCAAGACCGGCCAGGGCGGCCAGACTACGCGGCGCACAAGACTTACGGTTGCGTCACGAAGCGTGGGCTCGCCAATGGCCGACTATGGCTTCTGCGCTTGACCAATTCACTTGGAACGCGACGCGAAGGGTGTTAGGGCTCAACGTGTGGGGAGAGCAGCTACTATACCGGCTTAAAGCACGAGGGCTAAACCTGTTCGTCCGCAGTGAGAACAGGATTGCGTGCCCTCACTCGACCTGCGTCAATACGGAGGCGACTTTGGAACACGTTTTTTGGAGCTGCCCAGCAGCGCACAAACTCTGGACGCGCTTCACTCAAACATGGGTACAACTGGGTCTTGAGGCGGATAATAACGATCCAGCCACCGTTCTAAACCCCACGCTTGACATCATCCCTCCAGGAATATTCGAGCTCATCGAGCAGACGGTAACATGGCACTCACGCGAATTGAAAGACGAGATGATCAAGCATGCCCCCTTGCTGCGCAGCTGTATTGGCGCCTCGGCTTCATATCGGTTCTACAAGTTATCTGGAAGTGGAGGGGTGAATACATGGAGGCAGAACCCGTCACCTCAACGACACGATTTGAAGCGATCTTAACTGCCCGATTGCATTATAACTACCGCAACATCGAGGCACACTACAGCGAACATACGCCCAAGGCGGTTCGTAGGGCTGCGACGAGCGTGGTAAACGCACTGCTTACTCGCCACAACAACGCGAGCCATGCGGTGATCCCACGACATACAACGCATGTTTTACTATTCGACGGAGGGTCGCGAGGCAACCCAGGACCGGGAGGCAGTGGCTCGGTTATTCTACGACTTGAAACGGGGCCGACAGCGGTGACACCCATTTGGTGTGCCAGCATGGCGTTCGGCAGCGCTTCTACTACTACCAATGTCGGTGAATATCAGGGGCTCCTCGCCGAACTCAAGCACGCAGTCGGCGTCAAACTTCCACAGCTGCATGTAATTGGGGACAGCAAAATGATCATCAAGCAGATGCAAAGCAGACGTCCTCCATGGGCACCACATTTGCAGATACTTTACTGGAAATGCAGGAGGCTCGCTGATCTAAGCAGCGTCCGCATCACTTTCGAAGCCACAACAAGACGGCGGACGTACTCGCCAATCTGGCAATGGCCACGCACGCAAGCAGACAAGTAACAGCACCGGACACAGGCCCACTGCCGATCGGGGTGTGGAGCAACGCGTTAACACACGCAGCTAATGATGTCAGCGAATGGCAAACGCGATTTGCGGACGATGACCTTCAGGAAAACAGGACTAGTCATCCTAAAGTAGAGACCGAAGCACAAAAAGACTAGCAACGGAATGGGTGGTAGTCTCGAAAATTGATGATCATTAGGTCACTAAACAGAACACAATATACCTAACTTGAAATTAATAATATTCTAGTTTGACTTCATTATCGAGAATCCTTATAAAAGCGAGTCTAAATTTTTTGGGAGGTAACCAGTCTGGTGGAATCATATAGCAAGACGTATGAAAGGGTCTTGAGCTTCCCGGTGAATGACAGCGTTCGTGGCGACGCACGAGCTAAACTTATATTTATACTGAATTTACGGCCTCTTTTTATTACAAAATGACATAAGCGTACGACTTGTGTATTTCCTTCGGCGTCTCGAGATCAGCAAGCAGGTAAATTGAGGTTTTTTAAATTATACCCAGTAGACCCAATGACAAGTAGTTAATAGTATAAACATAACAATGAAAATGATACTACAATTAAATAAAGTACTAATTATGTTCATTTAGCGTTTTTATTATAATATTATAGTTTTATTAACACAAGTTTATAATAGTTTGTGAAAAAGGTAGTATGTATGAAAACTGTTCAATCAGGTGGAATTATGCGAAAGAGTGCCAGAGCTCCATAATGTCTAGAATCACTAATTTCAAACTAGGACAGCTAGCGCAGCAAAACCTCGCCCCCCCCCCCACCTACCAGATTGTCGTGGGGACATCTTGGAGGCAAACAATAGGGCGACCATAGGGTCCACAACGCACGTGGAGAAGAGCGACTCGGAGTGGCACTACGGTATATGACGAGGCATGTATCGGGACATCACTGAGCATCGGCTGACTCGACCACTCGACTTGATACACCGTTCGCAATTAGTCACGCATTATTCCTTAGTGTTGATAAAACACCGCAACTTCGAGGGCGTCAACATGCACACTTGTAGAGCCCTCGATGTCCCAGACACCTGCCTACTCTTGTTCTACACTTTATCGGTCTCTTACTCCGTCGAAATGACCAATATGGCCTTCCCGACGTTGCACATCACAGGTAGCTAGATTTAGATATTGCAGTTAGTAAAATCATTCAACAAATTAGTTCCCACAAAACCCATATTGCAGGTCTAACATCTGAAGGGCACCCCGAACTAACCCTAGCAAAAAAGTGTAAGCTCCTCTAAGGCGCTACAGTACAGATAAACCTGTCTAAGATGATCTCGTACATAGTGATATCCTGTCGTACTTGATAAGAAGTTATTCCACTTAACCCCCCAAAGCGACGGCCTGTATTATACACGTTTCGTAGGGAGGGCTTATCCTGTATAATACACGATAAAGGGTGCATGAATGATCTGCTAGTTTTTCACCTTGTTTTTGTATACGGTCATTTAAACGCTAAGCCACAGAGGGATAGGTATGTGAAGCCTGATCCCCATCCTTCCTGGTGCGGTTCGCGCAGGCGGTGCATTGCACAATTTTTCATAAAATAAAAATTTAGAGGAAACTCAGCGATATGTGGTTCACGCCAAATCAATATAAGAAACTGCAGGGATTTTCAACGCACTCATTTTGGCGCTCATTTCAGAAAACTCCCGCTCCCAGTCAGATGTCGGGTTTTCGGGCCCGGTGGAAGAAACTACGGCAAGAAGGCTGGTCTTCCAAGCCTCCTACAGGCCTCTCAAATGACCCCACCTATCTGAAGCCCGGTAAAAGCAGGACAGACATCCGCGGAATAGACTTCTTTGTAGGGGAGAAGGAGCTGATGTCGTATTTGGATCGACTAGACCTTGGTAAGTTGTTTATTCTAATGATGTATTGAAAACTTGAGCCTAACCGTTGACGCGTGTATAGATGAGCTTGCGAGGCAAAAGGAAGATGAACGACAGACCGACGACGCCACACACGCATCCTCGAGGCAAGACGATGGAGCCACTCCACCTGATGACGCTACTACACCTCCAACAGGTATATTTTACAACGCCTGTACATTACACCGTACCTGTCTAACACTATCGTGTATTATGCAGTTAGTACAGTGCGTGAAGAGCCACTCTCAACCACCCCAGTACGACAACAGACGCACCCCAGCTCTCCAATGCAATCTCACTCCAGTGCACAGCTAATTACTACTTCGCCGCATGAAGCTGACGACAATATCGATGCTTTTTTTCGTCAAGTCCAGACACACCCGGTACGTTTACTGTGCCATCCATACAATTCGAAGGTGTTGTAGCTAACTCTTTTCAACGTTGTATTTTTCCAGTTGTGCCAACCACTTCAAGGCGCCATCTGTATGAACTGTTTGGGTCTTCTGATGAGTCAGATGACTCTAACGACTCTCCGCAAAGCCCCACAAATGTGCAACAGTCCGCAGACGGCGATCGCGTGGACGCGGCATCGAACGCTGCGTTTTCCTGTTCGTCTTTATCTGTTAGGTTCAAACGTGTATGTACACGATATACAATTCTTTTGTATACATGATACACATAGATGATGATAATAACAACTATCATGTATATTTTTAACAGACGATCCTAACATTGTAACGCCCGGCGATGACAAGTATGTCTTTGCAAGTCTTGATTCGGACGAGGAGGGGGGAGGATTCTCTGTGTACGACGATGATGAAGAGCTGGAGCTCGCTGAGCCTGATCCCAGCATTGAAGATGAAGATGTCGTCCCACCTGAGCTTCCATTTGATGCGTCTCTACTTGAAGCAGTAGGTGGTGTTCACGAGATTGCACGTGGCAACCTCAAGGCTGATGTTTTAGCCGACATGAAGGAGAACGGGTGGTCTCCAGTACACAATCAGACGCCTTACCCATACATGGATGAACCCTACGACATGCGTTGCGATGATTGGGCAAATATTGACTATCCGGATCTATTTCGCGGTGAACATGGACCAACTGCTGCAGCGTTGAGCGCTGCTGAGACCCCAATTGGTGCATTTTTTCAGTTCGTCCCGCCGTACTTACTAGAAAGAAGTGCGGGTGCTAGTAACGACTACTTTATGGAGAACCTGGACGCGCGAGTGGAGAGTCTACACACCAAGCAGCTAGATAGGAAGCTGAAAAGGCCTGATTCCCATGTCTCACCTCCGGATATCATAAAGACTAAGCTGCTGAACACGAAGGACATTTCAGGACGAGAAATTGCTATTTTTCTTGGATTACTTATTGCAAGAACCAGCTCCCAACAAAGAGAGGTTTGATAACCATTGGAAGACTACAGATGAAGGTGCTATTCCTCGTGGCTGTTTTAACGCATTTATGACTAGAGATCGCTTCTATCATATCTCGCGGAATCTCCACTTTAGCAGCAATGCTGACGCAAGAGCGCATATCGATCGAGCTTGGAAACTCCGCCCGGTGATTGACGTGCTGCAAGAAACATTTCAGGCCAGTTTCATCCCACCTACAATAATGGCGTTTGACGAAGCGATGCTTCCGTGCACGTCTCCGTTCAACAAGATGAGAATCTTCATGAAGGACAAGCCCCATCGCTGGGGCACAAAGCTTTTTATGCTGTGCTGTTCCAAGTCTGCATACTGTATCAGGTAAGGAAAAGAGCGTGCCTTCGGGCACGCTCTTTTTTTATGGTTTCAAAGTTACCTTATCGTGTCTTCGGCGTGCTAAAACCTTTTGAACTATTGTGTATTTTACAGGTTTGAAGTCTATTGTGGAAAGCAACAAATGCAAGACAGTAGCACATCCAGTGATGGAAAATCGGGACCTGCCGCAGTCGTACGGACCTTACGTCAAGTCTTTGGCGTCAACGGACCAACTGAGCGACGTCTCATAGTCACCGACAGGTTTTACACCTCTGTCGTGCTGGCTATGCAGCTGCTGACCATGAACTTCTACAGTTTGGGCACAATAATGACGAACAGAAAGGGGCTGTGCAAAGCAATTCTACCAAAGAAGACTAAAACGGCAGGAAGGAATCAAAGAAGCGACCAGCACAGATCGTCAAAGGAACGTATGACGTAGCCACCCTCCAAAAGGTGCCATCGATCAAGGCCGTCCGTTGGTGGGATAATCAAGCGGTGTATCTGCTTGCTGCTGGAGGAAGTGCAGTACCAGACCGTATCGTAATCCAGTAGCTGGAGATCAGACAGAGTTGATGTGTCCACGGATCGTTAAAGACTATCAGACTTTCATGGGCGGAGTCGACGTTCACGACCAGTTACGTCTAC
Source organism: Phytophthora infestans T30-4 (assembly GCF_000142945.1). Lineage (NCBI taxonomy): Eukaryota > Oomycota > Peronosporomycetes > Peronosporales > Peronosporaceae > Phytophthora > Phytophthora infestans. Next base: position 883,631 of record NW_003303745.1, read on the forward strand.
AACGGCAAGTATTCATATCCTGTATATACACGTTGAAGTCATCGTTTTAACATGTATTGTACGTATTATTAGGTATTCACTGCAATTGGCTCGGCGCTACAAGAAGAACTACAAATCTCTCTTTCTGGGACTGATAGACATGGCTATCATCAATGCTTTCATCGTGCACAATTACCATCGCGCGGCAACCGGGAAGCCAAGGGTTTCCCACGTGACTTTTCTGAAGACGCTTCATCTACAGCTCTGTCAGTTGCTACCGGAAGATTGGGTGCAGCTTCTTCGCCACCGCGGGCATCACGCGACGCCAACGCGGGCACGACAAGCTCGAGCGGCGCACATGCCTGTACAGGCCGGCGAGTGGCGCTAAGGAAACTCCGATAAGACGAGAAAGCGTAGGCAGCGTGCGTGCAAGGTTTGTTCGGTGCTAAAAGGCGCTGCCACGTCTCGAGGGGGAAAACGACATTCTACTGTGCTGAATGTAAGCTGAAAACAACATCAAGACACGAGTTAGCCGCACGCGTATTCCTCTGCAACAAGGTGAAGCATTGCAGCAAAGGCGAACCTACTTCGTGCTGGGATATCTGGTGATCAAAGCTCTTCTCCATCACATCAGGAGTACCAGTTTGCATCTGCAAAAAAAAGTCAAAATTTAAACATTTTAGCGTTAAAACGCCGAAATGTAAACGCCATACTTACGTAACGGAGCGATTTATCAGGATACGTGCGGATCGTTGTCAGTTCTTTCCAAAGCGACGCACTGGCCGCTTCTATGGAGCACGACAACGGGGCACTGGAGACGATTTCCACTGTCAGGCCAAGTTGCGGATCGACTCGGTGCTGCATTTCGCATTTTAGAGTCGGCGTCTCCGTCTCGGTCTCGAATAAAGTCGCTGATTTCAGGTACATTTCCGAGACTTTTTTCGCCAACTGGGCCATGATGACAGAGCTGTTGTCGACGGCAGCTAGCGGACCTTGTGACGTCGGTGGCTTGGCATCCAAAAAGTCCATTCCCTGCGTATATAAAATATTGGGTTAGGCCAATGCAGACCGGTTTTAAACGTTTTTTTTACGTACCTGGAGCACTGATTTATTCATGACAACACCTCGCAACGCCTCGTCGACTCTTGCCTGGTTCGCTAGTAGCGTTCTGAGTTTCCTGTTGGTGTATTTGACGCTCTGTCGCCTCTGCAATTCGATCATGGTCAGTTCCATCCACTTACAGTCCGCCGTCTTCTTGAGCTGCGCGACATGAGCCGCAAGAGCTCCAACGCCCACTACGCGTGTGTGTTTCAGCTTTTCCACTTGTGCTTCGAGGCGCACGGCCTCCTCTCGCAGCTGCTGCATCTCTGCTTTCTTGCGGTGCAGCAGGCGCGTCGAATACCCCGCTGTATTCCTCGACCGACGCTTCCGATTCGGTTTTTACGGCTTTGAAGCTGGGGAGGTCGATGGCCAAGGTTAAACTCTGGCTATCAGACAGTGGGGATGCCGCGCTGTCACTCCCGCTTGTACTGCAGTTCGTACTGGGGCTTGCACTTCCCTCGCATGCATCGATGAAGGCCAAAGCTTCGGCTACAGTGGCCATATCCTCGGGCTCCAGCAACACGTCGGTCATCTTCATAGGGCGTGGGTGATGGGTTGTCGTTAGATGATGTGTCTTTACCGTAGCGCAATATGATTGGGTGGAATGTCTTACGCTAACGATCTGGATTGGTGGAAATGTTGATGATTTTGCAGGTCACATGATTGCGAGTTTACAAAAGTAGAGGAATAGATGGGTAGTTTCCCAAATACGATTTTTTTTTAAATATTTTCGGTGCGGCTACATGTACATGGTGTTTGTCAGCGACAAATAATCACTCATTTTGCTGTCGACTGCGACTGGTCCAACGGCCATTGATGTATTTTATTTACTACAGTAGTTGTAGTCAAACTAGCGCGTTCTGGCCCGCCATCAGCCTAAATGCCTCGCTAACCTGCAGCTGCTTGTCCATGATCCTTTTGAGAGTCCGGTTGAGCTCCTCCGCTTTTTGTCGCTCCGCATACTCGATTGCAGCCATTGCCTGCCAGTCGCAAGTTAGTGCATCTTTCTCTTCGCTCTCTCTCGGCAGCCCAGCTCGATTCTGAAGCCTTTCCGCGTACTCTTCGAGGTCATGGACGTGCTCTCGCAAGAATTGCAGCTCAGCTCGCTTGCGTCGTTGAAGTCCGGTCGATGAGCTCCAGCCCGTTCGTTTCCGTCTACGCTTCGGCTTCGTGGGCGGTGTGGTGGTCTCAGATGAGCAAGCGGTGCGGTCAGTAGTCGTAGGAGAGCTTTCTGTTGTGGGCGCTGGGAAATCGAGAGGTGGCAGCATTGCATGCTCGCACCAAGGGTCAGCAACGTCGATGCTGTCGGAGAAAACGTCGGGGCATACACAGCAGTCGATGAACTCGAAGAGCTCTTCCAACGACGCCATTTGCGCGTCTTCTTGCATCGCACTACTGATCTGGTCCGTCCTTGAGGCCGCGCTTTCTCAAATGAGAGTACACCGGTACACGAAAAACTACTGTATGACTGCAAGCACGTGCATCCTGCACGTTGGCAAAACCATCCGCCTACTGCCAGTAAACTACTGGTACCATGACCACGAATTCTCTACATGTACCTCACACTTTTATGCATTCGTGTTTTGCTCATCGGCCTCACGACGTGCCACAGTGGCGTACGGAGCCTCTAATACTCAGTACATGTACTAAGCAATGACAATCTGCCAGTAAGCCTCTCCTTACAAACTGGTGTAGGTACGGCATGGACCTTGCCGCGTTGCCCTATTTCGACTCGGATTTGCCTGCATGGAGTCCATGCGTCCACGATGGACGCAGTACAGTACTGCGCCCCGTTTTCGCGGGGGTGGACCATATAGGATTTGCAAATAAATCCGCTTTTAGCTTACAAACAAAAGTTCATTTGGACTCAGGATCATCACATCCGGAAGTTTATCAAAGGTCCAAGGGCGCGAAAACGGGGTGCAGTACTGTATAGTGTTACAGATGGCGTTTGTATGGCTGGTCGCTCCGTCCGCGTCTTCCTCGCGCCAATGTAGCTCTTTGTAAGCCATAACGTTTACTGCACCGCCTTTCGTTTTGGAAACAAAATTGATTCGTCCCAATTTAAGGAGTTGTGGGGAATGCTTACGAATGCCCTGATTACGATGGCAATTGACGACTACTAAAGGACTCAGCAACGGAATACTCGTTTATCATGATGTTTCAACAGATCGCAGACACTACGTAATCAGGAAACCAAATATAATATGATATTTTTGGTAATACTATAATAGTACTTTATCGATACTAAATAGCAATTAGAGTAGCTTAGTTTTTTCAAAAGTTAGCTAAATTTTTTAAGATTCGCTCATAGATTTAAAAAATATTAGATACTAGATGATTTTTTTTATTTTCCCACCTAAGTACGTTTCTTGCCACCTTACGAAAAGAACTCTTTCGGGCTCTAAAGCAGCTGCAGCCTAAAATCTGACGAGCATTTGTTCAAGTTTTTCACTGTGACACAGACAAAGCCGATCGAGATGGAAAACTGCAAACGGTTGCCGTTGTTTGAAGTCGATAGAGCGAGTTGTTCGAGTAATCTGCCGATAGTCGTCCAGATCGTGCGTCTCATGAACCTGCAGCCTGTGGTGCTATATTAATGCGCAGCAGTGCCAACACACCACACCAACCTTGCCGTCACTCTCACAATTGTCCCGGCCTCACTGCTGATTAGTAATACTGCAGCTAGTCGAACTTCACGACATTAGATTGGTGGATTAATACCGATTACCGAATCTTTGAGAAATACAAAATCGTTTTAACTAAAATTAAGTTGATCTTTAGTAATATCATTTTGTTTCACAGGAAAATATTAGGTAATATTTAATATATTAGCTGATCTACCAGGTGATATATTCACAATATTACCTTTACCGATTTTGGAGTTACCATTAACCCCTGTACGTAATACCAAGTACAGTACCGGTATCATTGCTCACCCAAAGCAATCATTTGTCAAAATACTATCCAGTACATTGCTTGCTGCGTTTGGCAACCTTTGGCAGACGTCGGCATGTTGCAGGCTGCAACTTGCAGCACATCCTCGGACTCCCTATCGTCGTATTGCCTACAAAAGGCAACTGCAGTACCGGTGCAAACAAGCTTATAGTCGCATCGATTAATTTACTTGTTCTTGTATTGTCTTCCGAGACCAGCACAAAATTGGGCCTAACCAACCCTCATGCAGGTGACTTGAACTTCGTTAAAGGTAAAAACGCTTGGGGTACATGATCAGTCCTTATTACATGATAATCGCACCCAGCTTCGAATTTGATTACCAAAGCAGCTCAAATTATGGGCGTTCGGCTTGTTTTAGTCACCTTATGAACTGGGAGTGGTGTCATATCGTACATGTATCTGCCTTCGTCACTATCCATTTGACTTCATAAGCTTTGCTAATGGTGTTACCTACACGTACAGGATTGTGTCGCAATGCATACTAAGCTTAGGGGGCGTATCAAAGGGAAGACAGAGGAGTTTATGGCAAGCCTAGTAAGGTATATGTTGGCGTGCCTACCACAGCTACAGCAGAAGGTCTCGTACTGCTCTTAAAACTAGCAATAACTATTTATTTATTATCTTGCTGGCTTTTGTACGTCCTTCCAGATTGATATCGATTCAGAATCGTGACACCTCTTCACAAACACTTGCCAGCGCTTAGTGTATATCTAACTGGTTGTTCGTGATCGCGTGAAGAGCACGATTTACGTCCTCCGATCGCAGACGCTCCTAAAACTCTACCGCCGCCATCTCTTTCCACTGTCTTCGAGTTGTCATCGTGAGGAAGGCAAAAGCCGGCACGGGAAGAACTTTAAGCTGCTGTAGATAGGTTTTCAAATTCATGCAGCTCCGCTCACTTGCGCCTCTGCAAATTAGTGGACAAACTCCATCCAACACGTTTCCTCCGGCGTTGTGGGGGCTTCTTCTGCATTATCGTGCCTGCTACAGGGTTCGACCTTTCTGCGTCCTGAATCGAGCGCTGCTCTTTGGTTTCGGCAACACACGTGAAGGTCCCATTTTCAACGGTCTCAGCAGACTCATTCGAGCAGTCGATAAAGGCAATGAGCTCCTCGAGAGTCGTCATTTTCTCTTCATCTTGTTCAAGCAAGTATCTCATCAGATTGCTGTGCTCGCACTGCATTTGAAAGGAAGAAAGGTTTAATAGCTCTCCGGTGGTCAGTGACCGCCACATCAGAAAAAGCGTCTTGCTGTAGAGGAGCAACGAAAGTTCATGATAATGCCACCAGAAATACCGACGAACAGTGCCAGTAAATACAGACTCCGCCCATAAATTGAAAAGGGTTGACCTAAAGGATATCAAGTAAGCATAGGCTATGGGTTATTGCAATCATTATACCACGTTTGTTCTGGCTGAAAATACTGAAAGTAGTAAAACCGCGTTTGCGAGGGTATAAGTTGTATGTGCATTTTAGTGTCTGGGCGGAGTCTGTAGTAATAACTTGTGGGAAAGGCTTCACTTTTACTAAATGCTGGTGCCAATGACTATCTACGGAGACAGTGCTACTGGAGAATCCCTGAGAAATTCGAAGTAGCGACGTGGAGCAGGGTTTGCAACACCTTCTGTACGACGTAAGCCCCTCGTGTCAGACGCGAGCTTGTGCTGCCTTCAACATGTTGCTCCCTAAGCTAGCGCTCGTTGTCATGAGCCTGGTCGACTATAAGATTCAGAAGCAGCTGGAGGGCCTCGGATGTGCACGAAAAGCTCGCTCGACGCCGAATACTCGCTCCGTGAAGAATAAAGGTGCAGTTTTCATCCATGATACCGGCCCGTCGACCTTTCTTCCGCCTTAAAGTTTATGGACCAGCAGCATGATGCACTTTTCGTAATCCACTGATCCACATGCAGAATAAACAGTATAATTATGCTGTTATTTATTAAAATAAAGAGATAAACTCTTCTTTCTAATACAGCCCGTGTTTGAAACGAACGAAATATTTCAAATCTAAAAATTAATTTAAAAACACAAGTCTTAAAGGTCCCTCCTGTGACCCTTGAAAAAAAGCTGGTGCCAATGAAATTGTGTAACAGCGTGCCGATACGTACCGACTACCAGCTTTAATTTTGATTACAGATGACTGTTTTTCGATCATCACATTGTATCAAGTTTTAAGTTATACAGTATTATCTAGAGATGCTTACAAAAAGCTAGTCTACTACTTAACCCCCCCAAAGCGAGCGGATTCCGTTGCGCCTATTTACCGAAACCCCATACACGTTATGGATAGTGGGTTACAATAGTAAGACCCAGCTATATTTTATCGTGTTTTTAACAGAGTCGGTACAGCGCCCCACCCCTAGGGTCTTCATTTCTCGATATCGTGTATCAGGTATACTAACATGTCTGCACTGTACGCGATAACGCTGATATCGTGTCCTGAGTGAACAAAGACAACACAACATTTGTACAAAAACACATCTAGCGGGGAGTGACGGGTCATATTTTTGTCGATATTTAGAGAAGGATTCCACATGGCGATCTGCACAAAAAAACATATATTCAAATCAAGTTATTTTTGAAACCGGAACATGTGCTCTGACGACGATCTCACTAGATGCCGTCATCGTTAATGTGTGGCCGCCATCCCGAACGACCCTGAGAGGAAACACTTCCGATTTCAGCTCTAGACTGCGACTCCGAGTCGCTGGCATCAGAGCCACCGTCACTTGCAGCGCGTGCGGGCTTCCGGGCTCGAATTTTGCGCTTGCGTCCTGATTGAGGGATCATAGTCCCATTTTTCCAGTATTTATTGGATTCTACGAGGACACGGAGGGGCGACGCCTTTAAATGGGCTGCAGTATATGAGGCAGCTCAAGGAATCAGACCGCGTCGTACTGGCGCGAGCGTACAGTATGTTATTGCCCACTGACGGTTTGCAGCTCTGTGCCAACGCGTGGACGATCTTCTCTCGCTCCAAGTTAAACTCCACAGAGGCGTCGGAGCTGCGAGCTTTCGTGCAGCTTTACATGAAGATACAGCCGGGCCTTGCAGCGCGTCCGGAGGATATTGCTTATCTGAGAGATGTTGCTTTCGAGACGTGGAGTATGAAGATGCGTGGTCATGCGCAGTATTTACAGGAGGTGCTGGTCGAAGCTGCGTCGGATGCCCCAACGGGGACATCACAGCTACTGCTGTATTCTGTTTGCTGATATTTACCCCTACAATTGTAAAGGATATATGCAGATTTTTTTATCCAGTATTTCTTAAAAAAGTTAATATACTACCTTCTTAGACTCAGTATTGTCATTTTCATACAAAATTGACAGCGCCCATGAAATGATGGCGCTGAACAAGAATAGAACGCGAGAAGATCCATCACGAAGAAGAAGATCGAAAAGAATTTGAATGTTTGAACGCAGTATAGTTTAAAGCAGAGAAAGCGCCTCGCCGCTTATCCATAACTTACCATTTTTCCTTCTCAAGCTCAAGTCGACCACAAGAAGAGCGGCCCACTGCAAGCCAAGACTGCCTTTCAAGCTACAGCTGACTTAAGCCTAACTCCGCGTGCCCTCTGCTAGTCAAGGCGAGCTATTTAGATATATCAAATCTGAAACGGATCTACCTGGAACGTCAAGCGCAAGACATGGGGCGCAAGTACTAATATATGGACGATTACGTCTCGTATACCATCATCACGTGCCCCGTTACAGAGCACGTTCCGGCCAACACGGCGATCCCAAAGTTCTATGAGGCAACACCAAGGACCGACTGCGATGGAGCGCACTTCATGAGCCTTACACAACGGGAAAGTTGGACCGTCGAAAAAAGCTGCGATGCAGCTTTCCCTTCTACTCGACGGCAAGCTGAAGAGTGAAGTCGAAGACGCCGCGAGATAGGGGGTGCAAGAATGCTGGTCGTTCTCTCATTTTTACGAGAGCGTCGGGCAACCGCTCGTCCCACTAGACTACAGCAAGACCCTCGACGAAGAACTCTGGAACCTAGCCAAGCAATCAAACGAGCCCGTCCAACAAGTCTAAGGACGGCTCAAGGAGCTCGTGCGTGTTGGATTCCATATCGAAGACCCGATGTCGAAGCTGAGTTCAATGTGAGACCTGGTCAACGGGGGTTGGACCAAGTCGCTGAGAAGCAGAGAGACGTGGGCTTCTGCATGAGAGAGGACACAGGTCCTTTACTGGTTGTGAGAGTTTGGTGACAGAACTTAAGCAACTAATTTATTCACTTCTACTTTTCCTTCCTGTCCGGTCAGACAGATCGAGTGCAACTTCCAAGAGGGTTCTGAGCCCAAGAGAACTGCGGACTATCTGCTGCACAAGAAGCGATCCAAGATGGTGGACAAGATAAAGTTCACGTCCGAAGGAATACCCAAGGACTGGAACGGAAAGGACTGGCAGGCATACAAGTTCGCAATGCAGGTGGTGTTCAGGGCGATGATGCTTACTGACGTTGTAGAAGAGAAGATTACAAGATCTATGCTTTTTACAAGTGAGAATGAAGAAGAATTCGACCTGAAACAGACCAAGATCATGCGTATCATTGGTATGTCAGTGCCGTCAGAGATTCTACATCAGATTCGTGATAGGACGACTGGTACTGAAATGTGGGCTGCGCTGAGTGACCTGTTCGAAAATAAGGCGAACAAAACGGTGAAGGCCCACACAATTCGTCGACTGAGGAATGAACTCTGGAGCATCAAATTGGCAGTTGGTGGGAATACTACCCTGCACTTGAGCAAGATGTTCAACCTCAAGACTGAATTGGAGACTTTGCAGTACAATGTGGATGATCTCGACATGGTAGAAGCACTGCTGGTAAGTTTACCGGATCAGCCAGAGTTCGAGCGGATGAAGTCATCTATTCTCTACGCAGCTGACGCAAGCTTGTTCACTCCTGCTAAAGTTCGTGAGTTAATTCGAGAAGCGGCTTCTCGACAGAACGAACTTGTTGGAAAGGGAGGTGGCGGACAACGAGGAGGGCATAAAGACGGAGGAAATCATGGTGGAGGAACTGCAGGAAAGGCTGATAACCCAAGAAGGGAGAAAAACAACGACTTCGTGAAGAAGAAGCCGAAAAAGTGCTATCTCTGTGAGAGTACAGAGCACTTGAAGGCTGCATGCCCAGAGAGGACGGATCGTAAAAGCGGCGCTGGATCAAATGAAAAGCGGAAACCGCGGGGGAACGTGACTCTTCGGCAAGAGAACCGCTCACGACCAAGACCTGATCAGGAAGATGAGGACGTTGGTGTGGTGGCAGGTACTCTAGATCGCATGATGATCGATGCGAGCGTGAAGACCAGTGTCAGAGTGTCTGAAGACGAACTGACGGATGAGGTCACACAGGACAACGAGGGCAACAGTGGTAGAGCTGGTGTGAACGGTGACATGAGCAGTGGTTGGCGGTTCTTTGACACGGCTGCAAATGTGCACGTAACCGGCAACAGAACGTACTTCTGTGCGTTTACGGAAGATACAAGTCAGTCACAAAGTGTACACGGGCTTAATACAACGTTGGCTTCTCGTATCGCAGGAGTTGGAACTGTGGCGCTAGTAACTGAAGTGGACGGTGAATCAACTGTGGTTTACCTGAACGACGTACTATATGTACCTGGTGCTGAGTTTGGTCTGCTTTCACCAGGACTGGCTGCTGAACAAGGGTTCGACTTCGATTATGATCAATCTTCGTCAACGTTCAACGTTACCTATGAAGGAAGAACGGTAATTGTAGCTACGCCCAATGAAGCTACGTGGGGTTTCTTCGTGAGGCACCCGTCGACAGGAGGAGGAGTGAGTCTACCGAACATATCGCTGTGTAACTACACTGCGTTGGATGGGGTGGCTCCACTTTCACGCTGGCACGAGAGGCTGGGACACATATGTCCACAATACTTGAAGACAATGGCAGATAAGAGCCTTGTTAAGGGGATGATGTTGACTCAGAGACAGGGAGCGTCGACATGTGATGCTTGTCATATTGGGAAGCAAAGAAAAAAAACATATCAGAAGAAGCTAGATCGAGGTCTGAAGCAGCCCAATCAGATGATCTATGCAGACTTGCTGATCCCGAGGAAGGGGAACGGTACTCGCTTCGAAGCGGTACTGGTCCTACTAGATGGTTATTCACGCTTCGTAACGGTGCACATGCTGACATCTAAGTCAAGTGAGCTGGTGAATAAGCTCCTTAAGGACTATATCTTCTGGGCAGAGCGTCAATCTGGGAGAAACTCAGAAGAAAAAGAAGAAGGCGAGCAAGTCAAGTACCGAGTTCGTCAGGTACTGACGGACAAAGGAGGAGAGTTAATTAACGAAGCCATGCAAGACTGGTATCGAACTCAAGGAATTGAGCACGTTCTTGTAGGACCCAAGAGCTCACAACTCAACCTATGCGAAAGGACGCATCAATCTCTTATCGAGATGACCAAGGCGTCAATGCATCACGCTGGGTACCCAAGAAGCTTGTGGCCAGAAGCGCTACGAAACGCGGTCTACATAAAGAACAGGGTGTACAACAAAGGCACCGGTGGTATTCCGTTCGAGATGATGTTCGGGGTGAAACCCGATATACATCACATTCGTACGTTTGGAGCACTCGCATATGTTCACGTTCCGATTCAACCAGGGCGTCGTAAGCACCATGACAACACCAAGATCGGGTTCGTGCTTGGATATGCAGAGGATGTAGTCGGCTGCAAAGTGTACTTTCCTGAAGATCGTACAGCAAAGTTTGTCGCCGACTTACGCCTCACAGAAGACGTAGTATACCAAGATCGACATGAAGCATCAGTCGATGATGCAGACCTGGAATCATTGCATTTTGAACCGTCTGGAGAGGACAGTGCTGACATGAGTGTGGCAAGAACAAGTTGCCAGTCCACTCGTTCGCTCTACTCTACGGATTTGGACGAGTCCGTGGGTTTAGACCCTTTGGAACTCGAGGAGGAGAAGAATGAGAATGATGGTGGGGTTGTGCAACATGAGCTGCAGAATGCAGAAGGCGATGCGAAAGATACACAGATGGGGTGTACGAGTACACACCACGAGGTTGGATCTGGTACGCACGAGGTTGGATCTGAGGAAACATCGCAGATTATCGTGAAGTTAAACTCTGGAGCCGCAACTGATGTTGGTGGAGTGAGCACAGCGATACCAACTGAAGTAGGTGATGTGGTGGATATTGAGGAGACTCTATCCGCTGGTGAAATGGAGACGCAGCGGACCAATGGGCACGAAACATCAGTGGTGCATTCGACTATTCAGTTCGGACTAGACACTGAAGATGTGGGCGAAGACACAGCGTTTGCTGGGGATATCGAGTCGGGTATCGGAAATGAGCAACAATCGTGTTTGCGAAAGGATAATAGGATTGGAGGACGATGACCAACATGATGTATTGGTGGACGGTCACCCGGTCGATCTGACGGAAAGTGATGAATGCTTTTCTGTGATGAGTGTCTGTGGCTCAGAGTCGAGTCACACACATGAGTGCATCGAAGACTATGATCTGGACGAGAAAGTTAAGGAAATACTTGAACAGGACCAGATGGTTGTCGAGAATACTGCACTACCTATTGCTAAGGTTGGCAAGCGAAATCATCGTGATGAAACCGATTCGGAGCTATTGCGAGTGGAGCAAAGGGCTGAAAAACTAGGACCTAAGAAAACACGAACTGGACTTCGCGAATACAGTAAGCGACGACGACCCCGCTATCTCGACGACTATATCGTCAATGTTGCCCAACAAACGGAGCGCATTTTGGACAAGAATGGTAAGGCCATTCATGCGAGCTCTGCTTCAATTCCAAGGAACAATCGGGAGATGAATCGATAAAAGTAGCGAGAATCTGGCTGCAGGCAGACAGGGAAGAGATGAGTGCGCTGCGTGCTAAAGGCGTTACCATGGAGATACCGTATGAGGACGTGCCAGAGAACGCAAAGCCGATAAATACGCGATGGGTACGCTCAGTGAAAACGGATCGACAGGGATATGTGATTCGCTTTAAATCACGGATTGGGGCCTTTGGAAACCACCAACGACCGGGAATTGACTTCTCAGAGACGTTTGCGCCAGTTGCGCGAATGTCGTCCTTTCGAATGGTAGTGGCATTGGCAGCAGCACTACATCTCGTATTGTATGGCGGTGATATTAACATTGCGTACTTGAGTGCAATGCTTGGAATTCGTCAGTATTTGCGTTCGATTGATGGCTTCCCGTGTAAGGAAGAGCATGTGTACGTAGTGGTGAAGGCACTGTATGGCCTAAGGCAATCGGGGAGAGAGTGGAACACGGAGTTAAACCGTTGGCTGATGAAGCATGGGTATCAACGCTCATTGACTGAGCCGTGCCTATACTACAAGTTCAGGAACGATGTTATCATGTTAGTGTTAGTCTACGTTGACGACATCATGGTGGCCACTAATGATGAGGAGAGCAAACAAAAGCTGTTTGAAGATCTCGATGATGAGCACGGGATCAAGGACCAAGATCCCTTGAAGGAATATCTAGGAATCGAGGTGGATCAAAGCAACAGAGGGATAACTGTCAAGCAGAGCAAGTACGCGAATGATGTGCTGGAGACTTTCGGCTTCAACAACGCGCACGCTGTGAGTAATCCTATGGAGACCAATATGCGTTTGGTACCATTGGATAAAGATCAACAGACGGACACCAGCTTTGACTACAGAAGAGCGATTGGCATGATGATGTACTTAGCTACTGGAACACGCCCAGATCTAGCGTTTGTGATTGGCCAATTAAGTCGATTCGTAGCCAAACCGTCAGCGAAGCATGTTGGAGCACTGAAACGTGTGCTTCGTTATATTGCTGGAACTGTTGACTACGGTATTACGTATGGGTACTCAACGGAAATGCCAAGTACGGTTGTACTGAATGGCTACTGTGACAGTGACTGGGCGAATGACCCAGAATCGAGGAAAAGTACAACAGGGTTTGTAGATACACTTGGTGGTGGTGCAGTCTCGTGGATGTCTCGCCGACAATCCATTGTAGCTCTCTCTACGGCTGAAGCCGAATACGTGGCAGCGTGGGAAGCCACGATGGAGGCAACCGCAGCAAGCAATGTATTGCAAGAACTACTGCAACATCAAGATGTGAAACTAAGGCTTGGGATTGATAACCAAGCAGCCCACGTGTTGGCAACCAATCCAACATACAGCCGTCGAACCCGACACATTGAACTCCGCTAGCACTTTGTTCGAGAACAAGTGCAGAAGGGAGTTGTGGATCTCTACAAGATCAAAGGTGACGAGAACCCGGCTGATGAGGTTATTAAGCCCCTGGAGAAGAACAAGCTGAAGGCTTTGTTGGAGCTTGTGGGCGTGGGTGCCAACCAATCCTCCATCGCGCCGAGAACTGCAACGTGAAGATCAAAGCTTATGCTTTGAAGAAGGCGTGTTGGATTGCATATCGAAGACCCGATGTCGAAGCTGAGTTCAATGTGAGACCTGGTCAACGGGGGTTGGACCAAGTCGCTGAGAAGCAGAGAGACGTGGGCTTCTGCATGAGAGAGGACACAGGTCCTTTACTGGTTGTGAGAGCTTGGTGAGAGAACTGAAGCAGCTAATTTATTCACTTCTACTTTTCCTTCCTGTCCGGCCAGACAGATCGAGTGCAACTTCCAAGAGTACGCATGTTTGCTGAGCTACCTGTCAACGCGGAAATCATCCCTGATGGACGGTAGTGCCGCTTTCTCAAGCGTACCATGCCGCATGCATGGCAGGACAAACTCGCTGCCTCCTTCGTTTGGGCCATATGCACTTAGTCCATTTACAAAAAAGTGGTAGGATCATTTGATATCTGGATTGTTCAAGCTGCGCACGTTCGGACCGGAGGCACACGTAGCGCTAAAACGCGCAATCATATACTAACAGCAGTGGTCAGATGCCGATCATCAGGACAAGGGACGTTGAAACTCGCAGAAGCTCTAGTTGAACGTCGAAGATGACGTGCGGGGAATGAGCTAACGCAGCAAGATGCATCAGTTGTGAAAACACAACACGAACAGTCGAACGCTAAAGCAGTTGGGAAACCAACCATACATACCCAGAAACAGCAGTAGTGGCGCTGCACATTGCAGTAAACATATTAGTCCTCAAGAGCAAGCTGCAACTTAACACAAGAGTCTGCAGCGTTTCGAGAGGTATTATTAATTGCCAGCTTATTGGCCTTACTAGCTTATGTTTTTCTACGATTACCGTTATTGTATCCATCCGATAAATGATTTGATTTGACCAAAATTTCAAATCCAGCTTGTTTAAAAATAAGCTATAGCTGTAGAACAGTCGTTTTGTTAAGTAAAATAAAGATTAAAATAAATGATCGTGTTCCATCAGAAAAAGGCTGGACTTGAAGGCGTCTGCGACCGCCAACCAATATACTTAGGTAGACAAAGAAAAAAAGACCAATCACCAGGGAAAAATGGTAGACAGCGACCACGACGACGATGATGACCTGTGGCTCCTCCAAGCGCTTGCTAAAATGCAGGAGGCGGCAACTAAAAAGCAAATAGCACTCAAGGAGCCCACACCACGGCTATTGAGCACAAAGACTCCCCCCAGCCATAAGCGTTCAGCCCTTTGACTTGACACCTTTGTCGCTTTTTAAGGAAGCATCGCTGCGCGCAGCAAGGTAGCACTTAAGCAGCGCCTTTTAATTCACACGCCTCCAGGTCGCCCTTTGTTTCTTCGTGTGCTGCTTCATCCGTTGGGTTTAGAACTACTGTCACTGTTTTAAGGGGCAAAGGAGGACGAATCCAAATTCAACCCAGAGCTGAATTTTGAAACCAGTCGTTTGGAGCTATCCTGCTGGATGTCATTTTTTGTGTTTCTTAGCAGAATAAAGCTGGTTGAGACATTCCAGCTCTTTAAAAACAATTACAGCTGGTACTAGCTTAGATCGAATACGGCCTTAGCTACTGTTTTTGTGGAAATCCTTAATCATTTTATACATGAACCAGTCCGGTTTCGCGCCATTCACGCAAGATCCCTATCGCCTTCACAAGATACAGCACCAATGGTGCAGCGTCGCGCCTAATACAGCGACGAGAATAAAGGTGCTGCTGTGGCCGCTCTCCTCACAGGCCCCCCATGTAGCCACAGGTGAAGAGGTCAACATACCGTACAGACTCTATATGTGGCAGCTGCACGCAATGGAGTCTTACCAGAGCGAAGCGCCGAGGCTCTCAGCCTCTATTGCCCCCTCAGCTACCACATGATACGAGGGAAAGGCTACGGGACTGGGTGTTAGCAAGCGTCCCAGGAGAAATGATGAGCACGCTTCTTGAGTTTTTTTTTTGGAGGAGAATAACCTCAAGAGTAAGGCTCTTGAGTTTTTTCGATTCCACCTCACTATCAACTTTAGCAGGAGAGCACGAAAATATTGTTCGTCGTGCTCATGTTCAACCGATCATATTGGCTAAAAAGATGTTGCTGAAATATTTCATGACGCAGAAAAAAATATCCCCCTGATTAACAAGATGGTGCTAACCGGAGCGCAGGTCAGAGCACAAGCGACGGCGCAGCAACAAGAGATTCCTGAAGCGGCCATTGTCGTTGTAGACCATAGCGACGAGACCGCAGTGGCTGAGGTGGTGGCAGAACGATCTACCGTCGAGCTTGTCCCGCATGTTCAAGACTATTTGGCTAAGCTTGCAGAGTATTTTCTTACTCAAACACAGGCCCTCGCTGAAGGGCACACATTTATGCAGATCCAGCTCGAAGGCCAAGGCGAAGCCCAAAGTTCCGCTCTGCTTGCTGATCGAGAATCCACAGATGCCGGCATTAAACAGCTAGCCAATCAACAACTGGCAATCGCAGGCCGATTTCATGAAGAGCTGATGGCGACACACGCTAGTATACGCGAGCAATTCTTACGGCTAGAAACAATGCAAGCTAACGTCGGAGAGGAGATAGAAAGATCTGTGGCGGACAAGCTATTTCGTGCTCTTCGGGAGGCCCATAGCGAGTCGCAGTCCATGATTGCCGCACAGGTAGACGGTGTCGCTCGAGTGGAGCAGCAGGTTGACGCGAAAATTGGCAGTGGCTTGCAGGTCCTTATCTCACACATCCACCAACTTGTCGAGGAGGAGATAGCAACGCACCAAGCGAGAGCTATAGAAATGACAACCGAACTGACGCAGCAGCTTGTAAAAAAATCTACAGCACAGATGAAGGACCACTTTGGAAGATCGTTCGAGCTGGTCTTTAAGTTGGCGCGTGATGATTTGAAACAGGAGCTTACTTCAAACACGATCACTTCAGATGGAACTTCGCATGACGCTGTCAAGAGCTTCGTGCTGGAAGAAATTGAGAAATCAAAGCGCCACTTCGAAGCTCAAGTGCAGCAAGCTTTAATATCTACTCAATCTGATCTTAACCTTCAAGCTCAACGTCAAGCCGATGCGGTCTCAATTCTACGAGAAAAATTACAGCAGCATTGCGATCGTGTACCTGAAATACGTGATATAGTAGATGAAGCTGAGGCCTGCAACACAATAAAAGATCTTGTGGAAAAAGAAGTGGAGAAGCGTATGGAACTTGTGCAGCGCCAACTTCTGACTGCCCATCCACAAACAGGAAGGTGTACGGAAATTAGCGATATCAAGGTGGAGCATGACGTGGCAGGGGAGGTCGGCCAACGTCTTACCGAGGTACGGATCGACGATATTTCCGAGCAGGCAAAGCAAACGGTGGAGAATAGCGTGAAACTGATACACGATCTCGTTCGCGAGGCCATCCGCCGTTACGCTTGTGTGAGCGGCGATACTGGAGATGGATCGGGTGACGTTGGAGATGAAGACGACGAAGATTTATCCAAAGAAGATCGCAGTATCCAGCAGGGAATGCGATATGCTCTTGTCAAGGCGCATGCATCCGCCTTACCGTCGCAGCTGAAGGTCGAGGCGGAGAATGAAAACCTCAGCTTTCCGAAGTAAAGAGTTTCCGAAATAAGGAGGACATCGTATCGCCATCTCGGGTGCATCATCAGGTATTGCCTCTTGCCTACCGTGGTGAGCTAAACTCAAACGGAAACGCGGACCGTCGGGCAGTAATTGCTGATGTTCAGAAAGAGGTTGCACAGAGAGCGGAGGCCGCAGCGAAACGCTACAGATCAATGCGCAAGCTGCGTTGGGATGTTGAAATACTGCGAGTATCTTATAGCGTGCTAGAAAGAAGGTTGGGTACGCGATGGCCGCAACAGGAAGGCCACGTTCCGAGTCAGCCTAGGATGAAGTATCACAGCTTAATTCAATATATTATATGCAAGTAGCTTTAGATAAGTGACATACGCGTGTATGGCCAAAAGAAGATAATTATCTTCGGCTTCGTTTCATAATCAGGGCTCGTAAGATGAACTTTGGACGGATCCCAATGTAAACTACTGTAGTCCATTGCTGCACCTCACGGACACCGATGGTTACCGTCGTAATCGCACCGGCACCCAGCTCCACGTTCGCAAAACCAACCAGACCCGTCGCATTGAACTGAACGTCCGGGTACGTCATTGCGGCGTCCGCCAGTGGCTCAATGTACGTCTTCGGCACTCTTACGCCCTACGCGCTACCAGTGCCCGTCACTATGAACGACACACTGACGACGGTGTCAGCGTCGTTCGGCCTGCACGAAACGTCCTAGTTAAAGCCGCTGTTGCTCTGCTGTGAGAAACTAGACACCGAAATGTTCGGGTTGCCTCCTGGATCAAACGCACAGACTCGTCGAGCAGACCTACCATATACTCCTTCGCAAATTCACGTTCAGTGTAGCTATGTCGAGTCTTTCTCTTCGTCACACAAACTAGTGTTCGAGATGAAATTGGCCAGCATCTCGTCCGCGAAATCGGCGATATTCATGTCCATATTCAAATCCAGCGGATACGTAAAACACGAGGGTGTATACTGTCGGTGTTTTCCTTTAGTAATCGGTTCACACTGCAGAAGGTCAACAAACTCGCGATTTCTGTTTAGAAACGAGCACATATCAATGTTGTGTTGCGACAATTAGTGCGTTGCACAGTGACCCATGCTCCCACTCACGCTAAAGTCGCGCTCTATTTGGCACGACGAAGCTGGGATAGCGAACAGCAATCGTGCGACTCTTGATAGAATTTTGTAGTCACCTTGGTGTTCATTTCTCCGCCAGAATGGGAACACAGATTCGGGTGCTCCATTCAGTGAGCGCTCTACCGCGATTGGGTCGTCAATCCAACGGTCTAATTCGTCTGCATTGCGTCGGTGCATCCAGTCTGAGGTGATGACTTGTGGTCTGCGTGGCGGAGGAGCAAATAAATTCTCCAATTCACTAATATATGCTACAGGAGTGGGAGAAGGAGGTTCAGCAGCATCGATTGGCTTTGCGACGGCTCTCATAAGAGTGAGTAACTTATCGTGAATATTCTCATTCACTCTGTCTCGCTTAGCACAAGCGTCACAAGCGTCACGAGTGCCGATGCCGTGCTGACGACACACCAGCAGCACAACAGCATTTAGACTCAATCTTGGACTTTTGTAAATCGGGTGAAGCCTTTGTTGCATTTCAAACACAAATGAGCTCTCAGCCATCTTGGCGTTATCTTAGTAACGACAAAAGTACCGCTCGTCAAGTGCATCCCGTAGTAGCAGACGTGTAGACTTTGCTAGTGGCAGCAACTCGCTGGGGTTAATCCACCGACGGTTCTTCTCTATCGCCAGATAGTGTCGAGCTGGTTTTTCCGGGTTAAGATCGTTCGAACGGATTTTGAATAGCTTCATCAGAGCTTCGACTTGAGTCGCAGACTCAGCTTGACAGGCGCGTTTTAGCTCTGTCACAGGCTGTAAAATTGATAGGAGCTGGATCAGATTGGTTTCTTGAGCTGCCAGTGGAAATATAACTGGTGGTTTTTTTTATCTCGAATTGCTTTTTTGCTCGCTCTGCATACCACGACTCCAAAGCAGGTCACTTTTCTAAGACACGCTTGATGGAGCTTGTCACACTCAAAAACCGAGAGGCCGAATAGCTCAACAACTTCGTTGAGGAAGTTTCGGTCTGGGCTTTGCACAGCGCTTCGAACAAATCACCAGTAGCTTTAACGGACCGAACTTGGCAGTTTGTCCGTGTCAGCTTTGCAATTAAATCACGCATGGCGGGATTTTTGCATGTAGCATTGTCATATATTCCACAGGAAGCCCTCGTTGCCGCGTGAGCCATATGAGCCATGCATCATTCCCATTCCAAATCGAGCTCTTCGGTCAGCAAGCCCACAACATCGGAGCCCTTATCGCTGGTGGCACCGTATAAATCCTTAACGGTCAGCTGGAAATCCTCCAAAGTGCGCTTCACCCACAGCAGAAAAGGTCGTCTGATCCCGCCATCTCGATCACCATAGGCGGGGTTAAACTTGCGTGTTCCCAAAAGGACAGACCAAAAGTGCCAATTAGTATCAATAAGATATACTCGCAAGCCGAGGTATTGCTCGCCCATCGTTTTGCATGTCCAGAAGTCCGCCACCATCGTGAAGTAAGGAAACAATTGGCGATTTGAATGGAGAAATTCGATTACTTCCTTAGTTGTCGACACATAGAGCTCGATAATTGATTCTTCGATAAGCTCAACAGTGATGACGACCTGCATCTCGTCTCTGACCACGACAGCTTCTTTGAGTCTTGATGCTTCGTACTCGCCTATCCGAAGCGGTAGATTGTGGCTAACAATGCGCAACGTCTCGAGAAGAAGATTTAAACGGGCAGGATTGCGAGAGAACAAAACAGACGAGCGTAAGTGCTCAATCTCTTCTTCCCGCTTTCGTTTTGTTGTCATCGCCCTCTTTGGTTTTGGAGACACCAAGTGATGAACTAGTCGCAGGTGTTTTACGGCGGCGGACGTATTTCCATGCGACAGCAGCAACAAGTTGTCGGCGGTATCAGTGCGTCGGCAATACTCATCTGCCAGGCAAATATAGCCAACCTTCGTTTTGGTTCCTTCGGTGTATTCAACACGGACGCCCAAATCGAATATGATGGAGCTCTCTCCGGGCTGTATGGGCTTTCTCTTGAAAGGACCGATATCGGCCCAACTCTCATCGGCACGCTTCACCGCTGCTGGCGGGTCCAACGTTGTAGTCATTACGTCAGAGCAAGGGGGCGAATACCTTGTACGGAAGTGCTTGGTCCACTGTGTAGATGTGTTACCGCGTCTAGTAGCCCAGGTCGCCGCCGCGTGCTTCACGATGACTGGAAAAGATATGCGGGAATATCGCCGTGATTTACGAAAGAACATCGTGAATTTCCACCAGTAAGGAGCGCCACTGAAGGAGCACAGCTTTGACGCCGGCTCTTAGAAAAGAATAAATTCCTCGTGCATTGGAGTTTTGCTCGTAGCCATCGTACTTATGTGGAAGGAAGAATAAAGCCTCAAAAACCGTGCTCCCCAATTTTGCGAGAATCTTTTAACCTCGTTTCTGGTGGCTGTATCCATATTGCTCGTGGGAGGCTTGAGTGTCAGCAAGGCAGCAAGTAGGATACCCTGTCAGCCGCCGCGAGCTCCTTGAAAAGGCGCAACAAGTGTCTCAGCTCGTGAGTAGGCTATCGGTGAGGGAAGGTTGGCTTCGTCTCTTTTAAAGCGATACCCCTCGCTTACACTGAGAACTTCCCAGGCTATTTCGAAGTCTTGTAACGAGATTAAAGAGCGATACCTGTCGGTTTTGTTCTTTTCGTTGGCCAAGGGCATCATCGAGCATAGTATGGGTGCTGCTCGCGTTTTTAGTGTCAGCGAAACCGCTATCGAGAGTAGTCAAGAGCACAAGCAAGTAATCTTGGCTAAAGGCTCTAAAAATGTGTGGTACAAGCAAATTAAGACGCACTTCTAACTTAGTTTTGTGCCGTATGGCGATGTTATGGTACCAGTGGTTGAGCCGTCAGTAGTGATGCAGGCGTGAGTATGACCTGTAGCAGCTGACAGCCCCACCAGAATATGTGCTTTTTGCCAATATCACTTAAGTTTTCTTCGTAACCCTGAAGCTACACTGTGTCCACGAGCTAGCAAGCGTGTCATAGTGGAATTTATAGTAAAAATGCTACTAAATTGGCGACAGGGCTAACCGAACCTTCTGCACAATTTAAATTGTAGGCAAATCAAAACGGTAGATTTTCATGCCAAAACATATACAAAATCGCCCAACGTTTTAGCTTTCTTATGGCGCCTCAATATAATTCTTCTTCTTCGAGATATTTTTTTTTCGTGCTGTCACTCCGAGAGGGTTACTGAACTAGCAATTTTGCAAAAGGGTTTGGGTGGTTTGAAGCTCTCGCGCATAAACGTTTGACGTCCCCACAGAGGCACACGTTGCTGGCAAGAAAAGGGCCGCTGGCTCTTGTGAATGCTCAGGGATCCCAGACATTCCTGCAGCCGCGGTACATGGTTCCGTCGACGTCAAGGCGCATGTTAATGTTGGTTGCAGCACAAGTGGAATGGTAAGTACAGCGAGCCGTTTCAGAATCGCTACCGTATTCTGCACGAGAGCTTGGCGTGCCAAATACCATGTCCACCTCCAGACGAACCGCTGTGGCACAGTTGTCTGGGTGGCATGGCACAAAACGCTGCGATCCGATTGACTAAACGCTTGCTAGGGCAACAGTTTAGAGCAATGAAATGGCACGGGTGACTTCCGCTACATGTAGTGACATGGCAAAATTGCCATGTGCCATGCTACTTTTATCTTCATCGATGAAAAACAATCATGATGGGACAATGGCAGGGCGATTTTATTACAAACCATATCTCAATTTCTAGTGTCATGGCACGGAAAATCGAGGCACGGCGGCGTGTTTTTTTGCCTGTCATCGTGTCAAAATCGTTCGATCACAGCTATTCTTTTAGAGCATACAAGAATCAAGATAAAAGAAAGTTGTTGCTTGGTGGCATGATGAAAATGACATTTTTCGTGGCACCAACAAATGCCATTCATGCTGTCGTTTGTACACAAGTGATGTGCCTGTCCAAGATTTCTTTTTTGTGAAGGGAGCGCCGCGCGACCAGGGCTCCTCCAGCATCCATCGCGTTTGTGTCGCGCGCCTTTAAGAATGCAAATACGCTTCATGTCATTTGATATACTTTCATTTCTAACCCGATCAAAACCTTATCTAATAGGAGCGAGGTCAAGATGAAATGAAGTGGTACTAAATGTGTAGAAAACGGATCCCTATTAAGCGAGTTCAATTTTTCAAGGTCATAACCTTCCCTGCAAGCCGAGTCTCGGTCATTCGAGGTCCCTTAAACAAAGTACAGAAACCATTTCACTCCACCAAGCTCAACAATGTCAACAATTTCCTTTACAACCAATTTTGAGCTTGCGTACATACATTGAAATATTGCAGCGCTTTCTATTCGCCCTGCCACAACAATGAATTCGAGCTGCAGCAGTCTTGTGGCAAAGCTCACCTCTATATTGGTCTTGTGAGTGATTTCAGCTCTTAGCTAGATCTGAGCAGTGTCCATGGTCTAAGGGTCTGTTGCTGAAAATTAGAGGCTTCCTGGACGAACAGTCGTGATAGGGGCAAACGTCGCATTTATTACTGTGGAGGCAGCCGTACCGGCCTTCAACGCGATGCCCAACGGGATCGCGTTGAATGCTTAGCTAGAGTCACAATTATGTAGAGGGTGAGGGTCTTGCAAATTGACCGCTGGACGGGCACGCCAGAATTCGGGGAGAAACTAAGGAGCGCCAACTGAATGGGGTGCCCCGTGCGAAACAAGATTGTCGCTGGCGATGAAATTAATATTAAAGGGGCGAGGAGAATCGCTCACACTCGAGCCAGCAGCTACATCCACAATCACCCAACTTCTTTAAACGTCCGTGTGCATTCAATTCATCGGCACCGCAGTGCTCAACAGAACACGACTGCTAAATTTTCAGCTGTGAATGATTTAAAAAAAAATTAAATTGCTGCAGGCGTTTCTGTGTCCAAAATATACGCCATCCTATTGCTATCTGATAAAAATTTCCTTGTAATTCCGAAGGGTATTGCAAGTGTTAAGATGCAAGGCGAAAAGGCTGACAACAGATACTGCTAAATTACTTTTTCGTAAGCATTCCGAGCATCGACTCCACTACAAGTACGAGGTGGAACCTGAATTACGATGCTTAAAATACCTGTTGTGGGCTCACCCTGACACTATAAACCTGGCACGACGCTACATGGGTGCTGTTGTTATTGACTATACATACAAGACAAAAAACACAATTGACCTCTGTGCAACATTATTATTCTCACTGAAGTAAAAAGAGTACTCCCTCTTGCTCAGTGCTGGCTACCTGGCGAAGCTGAGCTTAATAAAACGTGGGACTTCATCCAACCGAAGACTATTCTCTTAAAAAAATAGCCTGCTATTGCATCAACGCCTCGTAACGGACCGAGTCCTTGTGTGTATGAATGCGAGCGATGCTGTATATCCTGAGATCCCTAAAATCCTGTGTCGAGTGCACGTCGACCGAAATGTTCTGGCGCGCGTGCAAGACGAGCTCGGGACTATATGTCTATCTCGACCAGGACCGAGCGGTGAAATGAAACACAATTCAGTGGAGATGGATGTATTCACGGCTAAGTATTTTGAAGCAATTGTGTCTGAGTCGGTGACTGAATTCTAAGAGCATTGTTGCTGTTTTACGAGGCCTTAGCAGCTCTACCGTTGATGAACTAGAGCATACTTGGTGGAAGTATAAAACCAGGAAAGTCTAGTGCTGGACGGATCGACGTATTCTCAATTTGAAGAGCATTGTGCGATTTTTCGAGGCCTGAGCAGCTCTACCGCTGGGTATCTAGAGCGTATATAAAACAGGATAGTCAAGTGCTGGACGGATCGACATGTTCAGTTTGGCCGTCACGACACGTTCACCGCTACAGGCATCCATGCGAAAATAACACGGTGGCTGGAAACCTCAACATGAGATTTATTGATCGTTTTCATGAAGCTACTTCCTCGTGGAACGCTTCCGCTAAAGCTATCACCTTTCTGTTCGCACAAGATACCACAATCGTTTCTCACAGACTTCAGTGGGACCAGTATTCTGCTGTTGTTCGGGTGATATCAACTTTCGCACTTACGGAGACTGACAAACTCTGATGAACCGCTCGTAAACATTTTTGGCCAATTCTCGTAGCGAAATAACATCATGTTCAGGGGTATTCCGACGCACTCACGAGAGGCCATGTCTTCACCAACTGTTTGAATTTATTCGTCCAGTGGTCAGAAGACGATTTTGTCAAAAAAGAAAACGCTTCGACAAACACTGGTGGATATTGTCAAATTATAACAGGCTGGACGACCGTATTCTGAAGCCATCCAGCTTTCAAACAAGGCAAAACATATAACTCGCTAAGCCAACAGAAGGCGGGGCATGGCACAAGCAGTACGCGACGAAAACCTTAACGGTTTGACCGACATAACCGCAATAACCAATCTGATGCACCTGTGTGCAACATTATTATTCTCACTGAAGTAAAAAGAGTACTCCCTTTTGCTCAGTGCTGGCTACCTGGCAAAGCTGAGCTTAATAAAACGTGGGACTCCATCCAACCGAAGACTATTCTCTTAAAAAAATAGCCTGCTATTGCATCAACGCCTCGTAACGGACCGAGTCCTTGTGTGTATGAATGCGAGCGATGCTGAGTATCCTGAGATCCCTAAAATCCTGTGTCGAGTGCACGTCGACCGAAATGTTCTGGCGCGCGTGCAAGACGACCTCGGGACTATATGTCTATCTCGACCAGGACCGAGCGGTGAAATGAAACACAATTCAGTGGAGATGGATGTATTCACGGCTAAGTATATTGAAGCAACTTTGTCTGAGTCGGTGTCTGAATTCTAAGAGCATTGTTGCTGTTTTACGTGGCCTTAGCAGCTCTACCGTTGATGAACTAGAGCATACTTGGTGGAAGTATAAAACCAGGAAAGTCTAGTGCTGGACGGATCGACGTATTCTCAATTTGAAGAGCATTGTGCGATTTTTCGAGGCCTGAGCAGCTCTACCGCTGGGTATCTAGAGCGTATATAAAACAGTATAGTCAAGTGCTGGACGGATCGACATGTTCAGTTTGGCCGTCACGTCACGTTCACCACTACAGGCAACCATGCGAAAATAACACGGTGGCTGGAAACCTCAACATGAGATTTATTGATCGTTTTCATGAAGCTACTTCCTGGTGGAGCGCTTCCGCTAAAGCTATCACCTTTCTGTTCGCACAAGATACCACAATCGTTTCTCACAGACTTCAGTGGGACCAGTATTCTGCTGTTGTTCGGGTGATATCAACTTTCGCACTTACGGAGACTGACAAACTCTGATGAACCGCTCGTAAACATTTTTGGCCAATTCTCGTAGCGAAATAACATCATGTTCAGGGGTATTCCGACGCACTCACGAGAGGCCATGTCTTCACCAACTGTTTGAATTTATTCGTCCAGTGGTCAGAAGACGATTTTGTAAAAAAATAAAACGCTTCGACAAACACTGGTGGATATTGTCAAATTATAACAGGCTGAACGACCGTATTCTGAAGCCATCCAGCTTTCAAACAAGGCAAAACATCCAACTCGCTAAGCCAACAGAAGGCGGGGCATGGCACAAGCAGTACGCGACGAAAAACTTAACGGTTTGACCGACATAACCGCAATAACCAATATGATTCACCTGCGTTCTCTTTTTAGGCGCTTTTGGCAGAAGACGATAGCAATAGCTCAGATATGGCGTTGTTGCGCTGGCTCGAACTAAGCTTTTGACAAATCTGTAAAAAAAAAGAATACCACTGGGAGGACTCGAACCCCCTCCATCATTTTAGGGTGCCTTTCCATTAATCTACGGTGGTGGGCTGGAGAGAGAAAAGTAGCGTCATGGTAATTAGCAGAATAATCAAAAGATAAACTGTAGAGAACAGCTAACCTTCCATTGTCTGATGGGTAGTTAACGGCGTGCCGCGACAACCCTCTTAGGACATTAGCCTCCGCTCAATTTGTCTTTCGGCAGTCAATAAGACAATGAGCGCGATACCTTGTTCCCAACTGCATCTCAACAATATTCTTGAAAAGGGTGCTCTTCATCAATCAAGCTGGTATTGCTGAAGATCGACTTTAATTAACCGTGATTGACTTCAACGTCCTCTACTGCATCTGGTACTCCATTTATGCTAGAAGTATAATAACCGTCTTAACGGAATCAAGAAATGGATTGTGGATAAAACTTATTAGGAGGACGCGATACAATCGTATTCTTTGATAAACACGATGAACCTCTTCTAGCTAAGGTTACTCTGCCATTTTCAAGCGATTTCTTCTCTACAAACGAACCTCTGTAAAACATCCTACTCTAAGGGCCATGCCGAACCGGAGCCATGTCGTGCCATCCGTGCCACGACGGCATCTGATTGGTCTGCCAGATGAGCAGGCTAGGGGGCAACGAAAGTGCCATGGCTCCGCGTAGTGCCATGCCATGCCACGCGCCACATTCGAATTTACAGCGATTTCATGCGGGCTTGCACTTCTATTTTCGCGCCAAAAGAAGGAGGAGGATTCGGGACTGGTTGTTGCTGTATTCTCGCAGCAATTAGTGGCGCTCTACTTAGTCAGCTGTGACGAGAAACGCCCCTGCTTGGAGCGACGTCGCTTGAACTGGAAGCATCACTCACAGTTGCTGCTGAATGAGGGTCAATTTCGACAATACTATCGAATGTCGTTCCGTTCGTTTGAGAAGCTTGTGCGGATGCTCGGTCCAAGTCTACGTGTTGATGAGGCCCAGTCGCGACGTCGAACAGGTACAGAGTCGTTACCTTCTGTCAACAAGATTCAGAGCTTTGTTTCTTGGTTGGCAGGCTATTCCTACCATCCAGCTCAAATGCTATCGGGGGATTGCTGCTAAAGCAGCCAGCCCCTGCATCCTCATTCGCGCAGGCCTTAACGCTCCACTTGAAATGGTGCTTAGTGCCCACCGCAACACAGCGGCCTTCCGCTACGAGCTGCAAGAGCGAGTCATTTGTGTGCTGCGAAGCTGCATATGGGAGAAGTTTCTGCTCGACGAAATCTGCATGGCACGGTGGCACGAACCGATTTCGGTTCGGCATGAAGAAAATGGCACCTGAGTTGATGCCTACCCGTATGGCACGGAATGCACGATCAACGCCCGGTTCGGCATGGCCCTAAGAGTGCTTTTAAGGACGTGTACTGTATAAAACTATTAGCTCTACTGACTGAGTCTGGAAATGGTATGAAGCAACGCTTTTTGGTATGATGCGAATTGAGGTGAAAAATGACCACGTATAATAGAAATTGATTATGTTCACTTTATTCCGAGCTGTTAAATACTTCTGCAATTGAACGCCTAGGCGTCTTAAAGGAAATAGAGCGCCTAGTGTATCTACTATTTTAATTAAAAGCATAGGCGGTTTATGTGTGTAAGACGGAAGTAGTATATCTTCAGTTTAAGTTTTGCGTGATATAGTCGTATCAGAGTCCTCATCAGTGTTGGAACGGCACAAGGCGCTTTGCGACAGTTGAAACAGTTGGCGGTGACCCGGGTCACCCCCCACTCCCAGTACCAAATTTGGAATAATTATTTTATCGGGAGTTGTTTCTGAAGTGTAGGACGACTTGTTCAAGATATACAGCACGATATCCAAAGCACCCTCACCAAAATGTAGACCGCCGTAGTGGCGGTACAGGTGGCCCAGCCAGCCAGCACCGGGTCCAACGGAGCTCTCAGCCTCCACACACAGCAAAGGCTAGCACAAACGACTGCAACGCGATTGAGTAGCAGCAAGACAGCTACAAATAGCCCATTCTCAGCGTGGGCTCGACAGCACGTCCGAATATTTTTGGATGAAGGACTTGGACGTTAGTGACCGCGTGGGTGCGACAGACGTGGATTTGACCGCCTCAACCATGTCAATCATATTATACAAACACTCAAATAATACATATACATTACGACAGTATAGTTGATGTCCGGGACGTTGTGGTAGCCCGGGTCACCGCCAGCTGTTTCAGTTGTTTATTTTTTTAACGTAATTTTAATCTATCATTTCTTACCGCCTTCTCGACGTTTTTATCATAAAACCCAAAATGCGAGAATACGATATTGACGTAGGGAGCCAGATTGCAGAAGAGACACAGCAGGATTACAAGATTTAAGATGAAGTCCCCGCTTTAAAAAAATTATAGTTAAATGCTGACAACAGGGTTCGCCAATACAGTTTACACTGTATTGGTGTCTTTGTATGGTAATACAATGATTTTAAGTCCGGGTGAAGCAATGATAAATATTGCAACAATGTACATTTTTAATCACTGGAATTGTAAATATAAGCTTGAAATTGCAGGAATGCAATGTAAACTCGCTCTTTTGGGCGGCTAAGAATCTGTAGATTTCTCTCTTCGGGGTAGTAGTGTGCTCCGTGCTTGACTTGATCACTAATAGTAGAAATTGGAAGTGATCATTAAGCAGAAGAGAACAAAACTAGGTAGCATGGCGGAGCATGCTCGCGCAGGGACCTTCGTGTTAGATCTAGTAGTTTCGCAACTGCTCTTGGCTACTATTAATTGCTATCTCTTGTTTTCGAGTATCCACGCAATGGACTTGAGAAAATGTAAGAGGCAGTCTATGACAATAATTTGACCCAATGTGTTTGGTAGAAAAGGTAAAGCTAAGTTTAACTCATTTTTAAGTTTAATACGGACACAAATAGTGCTCACTGTCTCGATACTTCTACAGCGTCGCTAGTAGTAGGACATAAAGCTTGGGTTGTACGTCTCCGTCGCTTTTGTGGTAGGTTTAGTGGTCGGATATTACTTTCCTGATCTTGGTCTTGTTGCCGGACGGGACATGATTCTGAGACAGCTTCCACTATCCTGTTTTACGCTTCAGCTTGCTCACTATTAGTCGTAGTGCCACATATCCGATGCTAACCAGCTCGATACCGTGATGTCCATCAGTGATTGCTGGCATAGGAGTGCACAACTGTGCTTCAATACAATTAATGATGAGTCGCATCTTGATTGACAACTCTGATAATGATGCTTTCCTTTCTAAGGTGTCTAGATAGTCAGAAGGGTCCCCGTTATAGGGGCGATAGCCGTTCCAAACCACCACAGTAGCCATGGATCTAGCGGGTTAATGTTCGGAAAGTTTAATTTCAGGAAGAGCCTATGAAACGCTCCGCCCCACGTAAAATACGAGCGCTCTGGATCAATATTACCTGCAACGATCTCGTGCTTTGGTTTGTCAGCTTAACGTCCGGCCTCTTTTAGTAAATTTCCTTTTTTTGCGAGTAATAACTCGCGCGTAATGTTAC
This sequence comes from Phytophthora infestans T30-4, assembly GCF_000142945.1. Lineage (NCBI taxonomy): Eukaryota > Oomycota > Peronosporomycetes > Peronosporales > Peronosporaceae > Phytophthora > Phytophthora infestans. Next base: position 913,010 of record NW_003303745.1, read on the forward strand.
CAGCAGGAACACCCTTCTTTTCCAGAGCGTGATCTAGTCTCTATTCCATTTTAAAATGGTATTGCGTCAATCAATTCCTGTTGTTTGTCAAGCTTTTTATGCAACTCTATACAAGGCGGAATCCTCGTGAGCTGCATCCACACTGGCTCGCCTACTGTTATCGCTTGCCGTAGACGTTGAAGCACCACATGATTCTGCAACACATGTGCCGACGGTAGAGCATGGTCGAGCTGTAGATCTGTTTGCAAATATTGAGCATGGTGAACGACGGGTCGCCCCCAGCCCCAGTACCGAATTTAGATTTTTTTATCGGGGGCTGCAGCTGAAATGTAGGACGACTTTTAGAAGAAGAAAAAACAGCTCGAAATTCAGAGCGCTCACCTTTGCTCAATGAGCGACACCTACCAGAATGTAAACACTACCCCCCCCCCCCCTCCGAGTATTGCGGAAGTTGAAACCTGTCGTATAGCCCAGGGATTTTGAAGCAAAACCGGAAACACACGACGATGCGGGGGCCAACCCGCACGGAAGTAGCAGCCAAAAGTATTGATGTACTCTGTGCTGTGCAAATTGCAAAGTGGGCGAGATCATGAGTCTGGTGCTGACCAGCTCGTTCTCGTCAATGTGCCGCTAGCCACCGACTAGGCAGCAAGGGAAGTGGACATGAATGCCCTTCATCACAGAAAGGGATCATGCAGTTGGGAATATTAAATCCTAATGCAGTCCACAAGGACACTGGCGGTCCAAGTGAAATTAAAATCCCCAGCTGACCACGCGTCGGACACAACGGAAGACATTCCGTACTCCACCCATTGACTGCAATGGTAGCCACATCCGGGTGAAGTTGTTCCAGCCCGAGTCCAGCTGGAGGTTAAACCAAGGTGAAACCCCAGCACACACTACACAGCCCTCAACGTTTGGTTTTATTTGCTCACATCGCACCAGTCTCCGCCGCAACCACTACTCATCGAGCAGTTAGTTACCCTTGCCTCGGTCCTTACGGCGGTGCTGTGAACGGCGTGGCTGCACGCGTGAAGACGTCCCCTCCCGCACTACAGCTCTTGGTCGGCGACCTCGTGGACGTGTAGGACCAATCTCGGCACCCATGTGCTGTTCATTGTCCCCGTCCGCAGTCTGCCCCGAACCCGATGGTTTTTAGGCGTGAAGACCTTCTCCAGCCTACTGGTCGCTGCTCCGCACGCTCCTGCTTGCAGTTTGACGACGTCGTCGCTTTCGTCCGTGAAGGCGAGCCTGAACCTACGTCACCCTGAGGCCTGCGCAGATCACCGGTCGACGACACTGCAGCTTATTACCATGTTTCTCGTCTACTCGAGATCGAAGGACGTAATCTCCCACAGTAAAGTTTACCAAATTCTCGCCACGTTCACGTTTTTTGTTCAGTAATCGCTGCTTCTGCCTCTTGTCCTCCATCGCACAGTGCATTGTTTGGATGCTTTCATGTAGATCGGTTAGGTAGCCCTCAATCTCGGTACTGGCAGGAATAGTCTGGAGGCGGCGATCGTCCGAGAGGTAGAATTCAGCTAACGGTGTCGGGCACTCCAACCCCGTAAACAATTCCAATGGCGAGTGATTGCCTAGTGAAGGCACTGCAGTGTGATTAAAAGTTAACTGTACCAACGGCACAAGGTACACCCAGTCCTTCTGGCGGATCTTGTACTCCAAAATCATGGCACGGATGACTTGAAGCACGTCACGGTTGATGCGTTCAATCGATCCATTCACCCATGGGCTGTATACCGGCGTAAAGGACTGCTGTGTGCGAAGCCGTCGCCTCAGCTCTGCTACAACTGCATTCCTGAAATAAGAGCCCTGATCTGATACCCACGAAGGCGGTACGCCGAAGCGAGAGTGCCACGCTAACAAACCCTCCACAACTACTGAACTTTCAGCTGAATCAGCAACCACCAGCTCACAGTAGTGCGTCGCATGGTCTTTTAGAGCCAACAGGTAGTTGCTCGATCCATAGCTGGGGTCCATAAAAAGAAAATCAAAGTGTAGAACCTTGTTGCGTTGTCTGCAGTCTATAAGCTCTTCCCTCGGCCTCGGGATAATTTTCACCCCGCGTGAATGCAGACAAAGCAAAAAATCATTCACAAATGAAGCCACGGTCTTCCAAAGGTGGCCAATCGAGAGAAAGCGTTGAAGGTGAGTCACCATAGCTTGTTGGCCTCGATGTCCCTGGACTCCACAGTGAGCCACAATGCACAGCCTCTGAACGAGATCCGTTGCTACAGCTGGTACCCAAATGCGATCACCAACAGTGAGAACGCCGTCGTCCGAGCGTACAGCATTTTCTGGTGTGTGTGGGGGGGGGTACTTGCTCTGCGTCTCCTTAATCTCAGCAAAAGAAGGCCACACAAAATTGTCATCGTCGAGCGGGCGGAGCTCAGTGCGTTGGGCTGGCTGTCGGCGTCGGATTGCCTTGAGCCTCTTCACGGTAACCTGGGGTACATGGTTGTCTGCCCACCGTGAGCCCATATCGGCCTAAACATTGTCCGGCCCTGGTACGTGCTCCACATTATAATTAAAACATATGAGCTTCATTGCCCATCGTAACAGCTTGCCCTTCACATGCTTTATGACGCTCTCGTCCGGCGTGAACACGTGCACCAAATGCCGGTGGTCGCAGAACATGCGAAAATGTTTGGGTCGAAGGAGAAGGTAGTCAAGCTTCTCACAAGCAGTGACTATAGGCAGAGCCGCCTTCTCGATTACAGTCCAGTTCAGCTGACTGCCTGTAAATGTACCACTCGTACAGGTTAGCAGCTTGTGCTGCTGCTCCGTCACAGGGATCTTCGAATCAAAGTTCTCTACTCGGGTCACGATCACAGCCCAACCAACGTCGCTGGCATCAGTGAAAAAGGCATGTAGTCGCACTATAGTCACTGAATGCAAGGGTGGCTGCTGTCACTAACATCTCCTTTACTTCATCGTAAGTCACACGCTCCTTCTGAGTCAACTCAATTTTGATCCCAGCCGCAGCTCGCTTCGTTCGCTTAGTGTCCGCGAGTGCAGCATCAAGTCGTCGCTGGAGAGGAGCCACTTGACGAGCGTAATCCACGATACTCTCCCTCATCTAGTTAATAGCACACACAAGTTGCTGTAACTCACCAGCTGTCGTAGGGTACGGCATGGCACGGAGAGTGTCGATCCGTGTTGGGTCGTGCTTGACGCCGTCACCGTTAATCAATCGTCCACACCACTTCACCTCTGTCTGGTAGAGACTCGTCTTCTTAGCGTTTAGCTTGAGCCCAAACTGGTTTAGCAGAGAGCAAAACTCGGCGAGTTTGTCGAGGTAGATGTCGATATCTTCTGCGTATAACAGCAGATCATCGATCCAGATTAGGAGGTGCTTGTACAGCAGGGTAGCAAAACACTCCTCCATGGGCTTCTGGAAATGGATCACCGCGTCGCTGCATCCTTGAGGAGCTCGCCGCGGAGTAAAGATCGTTTCATCTGTCATATATGAAAACCACTCTTGGCACAACTCGGCCAACAGCAACTGTCAAAGCCTTTGAGAAAATCGAAAAGGCCAAAGTGTTTCATTTCGCTAGCATGTTCCACAACTAACGAAATAATGGGCATAACAGCGGCCATAGTGTCGGTCTGGGCGTTCGTAAGTCGGTAGTCCACCGTCTGCCGTAGGTCCATAAGATCTGAGGATTGCTTGACTGGGAGCACGGGGCTCGACCATCGGCTCTTCGAATTCTCGTAAACCAATCCTAGTTCAGCAAGACGATCGTTAAAGTCGTGAAGGAAACCGCGGATGTGAGGTGAGTACTTTCGGGGCTTACACTTTATAGGCCGAGCCCCTTCCCGCAGCTGCACTTCCAACGGAGGCACACGTGCTGGTAGATCTGCACGTAGCTCTAGACGCCAAACATCATACGCATGTACGATGGTACGTTATTTCTCCACATGGTCCGGCGGGAAACCACAGTTAACAGCACGATCAATTAATTTCTCCACGGCAGCGAAAATATCATTGTCACCACCAATAAAAACTGAATCATTCACGTGCACTGTCATTTCGTCAGCCTCCAATTCAATCGGATCACCGGCCATCTCATCATCTCCGCGACTCACCAGCTGCTCCAGCTGACGGTTCACGTCGATCCCCAATGCTGTCAAGAGATCGTTGCCGACGATGAACTCATCATCATTCACGTCCACAACGAGAACTTCCACGAGATTCATCGGTTCCACCGGTCTCACTGCCGTGTGGATGCGTACTCGTATTTTTGCCATCTGCGTCGCTGTCACTTTCTGGTCACCGAAGGTCTGGTTTTCCCAGTGCGAACGACCAATAACGGTGTAGGCCGAACCACTATCGGGGCAATATGACAGCTCAAGTACTCCATTAAGCAATACCGTACGCGTAGCAGTCGGTAGGCGTTCAACAAGTCGCTTGGTCTTTGCCTTCTTGGACTTCCGCTCATTGCGAAAACGTTTGAGCAGCTCAGCTTTCTCCACTTCGGTCGCTACAAGGCTTTTCCGTAGCCAGTGCATCTCATCGCACTTAGGACAGGGTCCTGGCGGCGGTCTTGACTTGTTCAAGAATTTGGACTTCGGGTTTGACCCGGCGATAGTCTTCTGGTCAGCCTTAGCCACCGTCTGTGTTTGGTCCCTTTTGTTCTTTGACTTAAACGTATGCTTGGCCTTGGTCTTCTCTTCACCACTCCAGGCCTCACTTCTGTGCCCCTTGAGACGGATGTGCTGGCGTTTGAGCTCGGTCGCCTTCTCCACGATGAGCCGGAACAACACCTTGGGGTCTTTTTCGGCTTCAGAATGCGTATAACGGATACACTGCTTTACCTCTGTCTTGAGCATCGGTGGCTTCAACGCTCAGGTCAGCATCTTGCACTTCTTACGTTTCCCACGCTTAAAGACGAAACACTAGCTCAACCCATTGTCGTCGACGATGGTCTTAAAACCCATTAAAGTAATCCACGACGCGAGCACTCACGTTGCTCTCCGCCAGATTTATCTTGAGCTCCTTCTTGAAAAGGCCCTCGATGTCAGGCAGCACCTTATTCTTCACACTAGCCACGATGTGCTCGATTTCAGCCGTTAGCATACCTTCTGTCACATCAACGGCGTCCACGTTAAGCTGGGATTCGCAAAACACCTCGAGGAGGTCGGCATCGAAAGAGTCTCGGATGTGCTCCACCACCGCTTCGTACTCCTCTCCAGTCACTCGACACCGGTTGTGTAGCTTGGTCTCGCAGTCACGGCGCTCCTTCTTCCATTTTACCAGCGCCTCCTGTGAAACTGACGTGATCTTGGGTTGTAAAATCGGGAGGAATACCGGTACTGCATGGGTCTGTCTTCATTAGCTGCTCGCATCATCTTGAAGTGATAAGAGCTGGGTCTCGATAGTTGCACTCGCCGTCGATCAAACGGTAGACAGATAGCTTCAACGTCACTGGCATACGTCGATAGATGGCGCACGGACAGTGAAAATTCTACTTAACAATTCTTTGTAGTATAACCCGGGGATTTTGAAGCAAAACAGGAAACACACGTCGATGCGGGGGCCAACCCGCACGGAAGTAGCAGCCAAATGTATTGATGTACTCTGTGTCGTGGAAATTGCAAAGTGAACGAGGTCATAAGTCTGGTGCTGAACAGCTCGTTCTCGTCAATGTGCTGCTAGCAGCCGACTAGGCAGCAAGGGAAGTGGACATGAATGCCTTTCATCACAGAAAACAAACATGCAGCTTGCAATACTAAATCCTAATGCAGTCCACAAGCACACTGGCAGTCCAGGTGAAATTGAAATCCTCAGCTGACCACGCGTCGGACACAACGGAAGACATTCCGTACTCCACCCATTGATTGCAATGGCAGCCACATCCGGGTGAAGTTGCCCCAGCCCGAGTCTAGCTGCAGGTGAAACCAAGGTGAAACCCCAGCACACACTACCAACCCCGGATCCAAAGCAAAGCGAAAACTAGCTGTTTGTTTTGTTATCCCCACAAAGCGACAAGTCGGACGACCTCGAAATCAACAAACAAACGACTGCAACGCGATTGAGTAGTAGCAACACAGATCCGAACAGCCCATTCTCAGCGTGAGCTATGCAGCACGTCCGAGTACTACAGCGGCCACATTTGGATGAAGGACTTGAACATTAGTGGCCGCGTGGGTGCGACAGACGTGGATCCGACCGTCCCAATCGCGTTAATCACCCTGTAGACCGACTTGAGCATTATACAAACACTCGAATAAACATTTGCATTACGACAGTATAGTTGACGTCCGGGTCGTTGTGGTATCCCGGGTCACCGCCAACTGGTTCATGTCTTTTACTTCGGTCGGTAGTGTTATCGTGATTGTATGGCATCTGTCTATGAATCTGCTAAGCCAACCAGAAGAGGCGTATGGAGCAGTTCTTCACTTGAAGTTGTTATTTTTAGATGCAACCGCGGGTATATATTGAGTGCCTATAGTTGTATGTATTTATCCTTCACGCGGGGACCTTTTCTGATTCTGACTGTGACCCAGCTGTGCGGTTTCTCCTCCAGGACAAGGTGATGGGCTTTACGGCCTGCTCCCGGTAGTCGACGAATCGTTCGAGTCGCACTTTGACGAAAGTTTGTGCTTCTTCGCCAACGAATTATAACCGCGTTCGCTAACGTTCTTCTTGTACTCTAAGGCGACGTCCAACTTGAACTTTAGGCTGTAGCTGTAGCTGTTGCGTCTCTTCGGTATGATCATTATAGGCTAGGATGGCAGTTTGAAAATGTTGAACAAATAGTATACTGCTGGAACGTCGAGAAGCAATGGACAGCACAATAGAATGGGTGGAGGACAATTGAAAGCCACCATTTTAGTGGAGCTGTAGTAGCATCTGCTACTGGTACTGTTAGAGGTACGTTCTATTTGTGCATGTCTTCAAATGGAGGGTACCGTGCACATCGACCCCGCCAAACAATTCGAATTGATAGCCTAGGCGGTTGATGCAGGGTAAGACGGTAGTATTATACCGTATATTAGTAGCTCTAAAAACATACTAAAGAATTATGTATGGTTGGCTTATAATCAGCTGTGGAATGATGTGTGGGTTTGCTACGCAGTAGGTACGAGGTTCTTGGTTGCTGATTTTGCTGAATAGAAATATTCATTGATGTTTAAGAGAAAGGGCACGATGCACTAAAAGCGAGCTATAAAGGTGCCGGTATCGCGCCGATTGAGCTGCTGAAATCCAAATATTACACTGGTGATAAGTTACTAAGCTCAAGAGGGGCCAATGCCTTCTCCTAATGCTGTTTACTCCTCCCCGGGGAGGTCTAAGAGCTTGAAACCCTTCCAGTCCAATGTATGCAAAATGACCGGGTTTAGACCAGTAAAAACTTCTTTTATTCGTTTGACTCGCGAAAATCGATAGACTACTTACGTTTGACAGCTTTTAAAAAAAGAACGGTTTGCATCAGATAGTCACAAGTATCAAACTATAAAGCTTAAAAGTCCAGAATAGTATCGCTAAACCATAACTAGCGTCGATCGCATTTACAAGGGCATTTATTGAATTAGGGTCGGAGGAGGCTCCAACACCTCAGCGATCTCGGAGGTAGGACAAGAAGCCGGACACTTCGCTCCCGTAACATGAATGGGTGAGGTAGAGCTTGCATGCAAGCTGCACGGCAAGACTAAGCAGTCAGTTGCCGGTGGATGACGCTGTAGTACGATGGAAGCGTATAATAATGGACACTAATTGTGTATTCGAAATGGCAGATCGTCAGTCCTCAGCAGGTGCTGGACGCTTAGCTTGCGTAACATGAAGATATTTGGCCTTTAATTACAGTTTGATGCAACAGTTCTCCTTTTCACTACCGATACAGGATTGCTCTTCCCTCAAATGTTGTAGTATTACACTACCCAATTGAACATTTCCCTGCAACCCTCTACTTATCCAAACTCGGGTAGGATTGTAACGTCAAATCGATTGTGACGCTTTCAATTCATAGAGTTTGCGCCAATACCTCCGCTTAAGCCTTGTTGTTTTGTTCCTTCTTGATCAAGAATTTTACATACCTCTTGACAGTTTTCAACCTTTCAGCATCCGTGAATTGTTTATCACCCTTCAACATTTTGAGCATTGACGCACGACCCATTCCCACAGCGTCAGCAAACGCGAATATTTTATCCACCTTGTCGTCTACCATTGCAGCAACGTGACGAATCACCGCCAGATTAGACGTTTTCTCGAGTTTGTCGAGGGGCGATAAAGACTTCGTCTTGAATACTTGGTCCAGGACTTTTGCTGCCGCCTCCTTTTGAGCATTCACTCTCTCTTCGTTGTCACCTTCGGCAATCTTACCGTCTCTCAGAAAACGAGGCTGCTCGATGACACTTTGGTCAGCACCAACGAGTTGCAAAAATCCCAGCGACACAGCACCAGTTAGTACAGCGTCCGCACCGGGAGATGCACTGGTATAACCATAGTGTAAAAAGAGTGTCGAGGCAGCGACCACGAGGATGGAGGGTAGACGCATGATTGGTCTTTGGGAACTCTTGTGTTTCTTGGCGGTGATGGCTTGTCTTGGAAAGGAAAGTCGCGAAGTGAGGTCTGAAGGTCCACGGAAAGCAAACAACGGTCCATGAACGCCCAATCATTTAGGATATGCTGTTTTTTTTTTACCATAGACAGATGAACCCTTCCGTAGTCATAATGACGGGAATCGACATTGTATTGCTAGCTAAGGGTATTCCTATTCGTGGTGGATGTACCTTATGAGTTAGTAAAACGTAACGCACATTATGAGGGAGAGGTGAGAGGCAATATTATTTTAGCCGTATATGCTGCTAGATTTCGTAATAGGATATTTTATTCTAGTCGGGGAGTATTCTAATAGCAGGGATTATTATAGAAGGGTTCATCAATTAAAGCTGTATGTGACACTTATGTGCGTACATGTAAACCAATGTCATCGTCAACATCCATCCAAAATGTCACTTATATGCGTAAACCAACATCATCGACCATCCACCCACCATGTCGCAAAATCCGAATTTCATTTTTTTAATTAAGACTGTGTTCGCAGTTTGAAATATCAAAGTTTCGAGGCAGCAACCACGGTAGACGCATGATTGGACCTTGGAGATTCCTGCGTTTCTTGTTGGTGATGGATTGTCTTCTAAAGGAAAATGGCGAAGTGAGGACTGAACTTCAGTCTGAAGGTCCACAAAAAAAACACGAACATGTAATCCCAGGATATGCTGGTTTCGACCATACGTGTATACTTCGAAGTACAGTACTACACCCCGTTATCGCGCCCTTGGACCTTTGATAACCTTCCAGATGTGATGATCCTGAGTCCACCTGATCGATTGTTTGTATGTTTAAAACGGATTATTTTGCAAATCCTATATGGTCCACCCCCGCGAAAACGGGGTGCAGTACTGTACATGTATTGTATTTCTGAATATTGAAGGCCACTTACTGGTACAGTACGTGCGTAAAGTACAGTCTTCGTAAACAGCCACAAGAAATTTCGCAGAACGGAAAACAAATCCGTAGGTTGAACTGTATTTGTCATCCTGCAACTTTAAGTTTTTCCAAGCAAAATTGCACATCAATCGATGTTTGTTACTTAAGCAACTTAGGACCAACTCGCTGTTATTTCGGACGGGATCATAGTGGACTGTTCAGTATGACCCCTACCGACATACACGGGATGAACACCGAGCTCAGGCGGTGTTTGTAGATGTATCTGGCTGGTACCTCGTGGGACCATCTACGCCGTGATAAGGTGGATGATACCTCCGAGATGGTCGTCCTAGTGTCGAACTGCCGGGTATTCGACTACCACGATTCAAGTGCGAAACGGAGTTCACGAGCGAAAACCCAACACCAGGTACGCAGCAGCTACACGCTTCAGATACGACGTATCTGAGCGGGCAAACACGCACGCGCCAGTGTATTCCACCGTTTTTTTTTAGTTGGCGGTTGCAGATAGAGTTGCTACGTCTCCCCATCCACAGGCGGACTGTCAAATTAAGTGTTGGTTCTGTTGTGCTCATTGATCCGGTTCTGTCTCGACCTCAGCAGCTTCGATCATGGTACACTGACCTTCCACCTGGTCCAAAGGTTGATCTTATCCACCCTTAGGCTAAGGGTGCCAGACCGCCGACCGTTTCGAAGATAATCTTGATTTTACCTTCTTTCTTTTTAGTTTTTTGCAATTAGAAATATTGCCGATACAAGATCGTTTGAGATTGCATGGTGCTATTTTTTTAAACAGACGTAGCCAAGCGAACCATTTTCCCCGCAATTTTACACTGTGAGAAACCTGTAGATATAATGGAGGTTCGACCCTGTGAAGTCGTTGACGAACTCCTAACAGAGGATAGGATGAATCACATATTCTTAGCTGACGGGCACCTTACTATAAACCCACTGGAGTTTGGCGTTTAAGTTGAATTGCTGCGCATCTTAAGTAATGTTTGCACGTCGATGCAGGATGACAGACAGTTAAGCTGATCCGCAACGTTTTTTTTAAGGCCCGAGTAGTATTGCTGGAAGACACTCTTAGCACCACATATCGAGGGGTAATAAAGATGATACACTTCGCTGGTTGCGCAACTTTGCTTTCTCGGTGTAATGTTGCAGGGCTTCATGCAAGTGGGTATTAAATAAGAAAATTCCTATTTTTATGTTTTATATTGGATACGACATGTATTGCATTATTTTTAAAGCGTACTTTTCCTGTGTTTGGCATATAACTCGGTGTAAGTTCACTCCGAATGGTGGCCAAAGCAGGATGATGTGATGGATATTAGCGCACTCGATTACAAAAGACCTTATATGGACTACTTAAGAACACGGTGCGAAATTATGCGGCGGACGACACCTACAATGAAGCCAGAGTCCGCAGTTAGCACACACGAGCGCACTTCACCTATTAAGACGCGTTGGACACACACTATACTAGAGAGGTGGTGCTCCGAGCCAAGAGCCCCAAATAAAAGACGCCAAACCTTGAACCGCAAAAGCCAATCTTTAAAAAGCGAGGTGGTCCGCCGAGCTCGAGTTCCAAATTTCAATCCGATGACGACGTCCTAAGACGTGACTCAACAACAGTTCTCAAAAAGCCCTCTCGCCTAATTTAATAGCGTTGATAACCGTTCCATATTGAACCAAGATGTTGACGATCCGAACGTATTGGCTGGTGAACAACCTCGATGAGAAGACATCGCTATGCAATCCATCCCGGTGACTAGACACGCTCTGGAGCAGGTAGATTTTTAAGGAGGTCCTATTTAGGGTTCCGTATCGCACTTGTAGATTCCGACAACATGTAAATTCCGACATGAAAACTTTATCCAATAAAATCGCACCAAATAGAGCAGCCAAAATCTATATGCTGTTTCCGACAACATCAGATAAGCAGCAATTCAGCATTTGTGCTCGCCGACCGTCATGCGCCAGTAGAGATCTCACTTTAAAAGTGCCTCGTGGCCGAACGCCAAATCACCATGGTGGCGGCAGGAAGCAGCATCAGCACAAGCACACCTGGGAGACGTATGAGTTTCAACTCGCTGTTGATGTCGCGTACGAAAGCACGGGGATACAAGCTACGCTGAGTAACTTCTTTCCGGGCCTGGACGGAACTATGCTCGACACAAAGCAAAAGAGCATCTATCCGTGGGTCAAGAGGAAAGGCAAGCGTGTCGCTATGTGGGACATGGTGACAGGGGCATTGAGTCTTGGAATCCGCAGCTTGGGTTGACCATCTCTTTGAGCGCGGACGCTGAGCACGACCTCGTCCAATGCATTGACGGCCACGGGGAGGAAGGAGCTCCGGTGTCGCCAACAATGCTTCGTCTACGAGCCCTGCGAGTGAAAACTGAGAGTGGTGCTCCTTATGGCTTCTTTGAACCTACAAATTTATGACAAGGTAGAGCTTTGCGTCGTCATCATCTTTGCGTTCGAGCGAGAACTTGACTAGGTCAAACCTTCCCAAGCGATGCCTCGACAGTGGCAAAGGACTTCCGTGACAAAGTGCTTGCTAACATGGCGGGTTTAGATATTGCTGTGGTCTATAACGCCGACCAAATGCTAATCTTCTTCGAGTATATCCCGACGTCTACTATTTAAATGAAATGCAGCGAGACAGTGTGGATTCGCTTGAGTAGTCGTGATAAGAAGCGACTCCTGGGCATGCTACTAGGAAGCTCTCATGGGGAGGAGAAGACTCACTTCTTGGTTCTTTTAACCACCCTATCCAGAACAAAACTGACACGGCTGCTATCAACACTAAGCGGCGCCACGGGTTTAGGAAGCGTTTGTGGAAAGACATCGAGTGACATCAAGACGACTTCAGCCTGCGGATATACGGCAACTATTGCGGGTGGTGGACAGCCACTATATCACTTGCAGTCTTGCGTTGCCAGGTTGAAGACCGTCCTGACATGTCAAAGCCAGTGCTATTCTTGTGGGGTGACTTCTGTGTCCATTGGACTAATGAGGTTGTCGAGTGCGCGGAGGAGCTGAGCGTGGTGCTCGTGAAGGTCCCGCCAGGGTATACTTGCGAATGTCAACCGGCTGATGTCAGCTGGAACAAGCCATTGAAGCAGCAAATCAGGCGTGCATAGTAGCTGACGTGCAAAGGCAGCTGGACGGAGCGAACGGTCATGCCTTTAAGGCCCTGGTCTAAGTAAACTTGTTCCGAGAATAGCAGAAGGGATTGGGTTGGATCAGAGCGACTTTCAGGTCAGAGTACGTGTATTCTGGGTTTGGCTCCGAGACAAGTGTCAGGTCAGGACGCGTTCTCAGTGTTTGAAGCCGGTGTATAAGTACGTAAAATGCAATGCAATGCATGAAAGCAGAACACTTTCTCATTTCCGCTCAACTCTCCTCCAGCTCAATGGACTCACACGACTTACGACTTGCTCACACCGGCCAACCCACGCCCCACGAAGGAACTACTCGGCTTCCGATGCTGCCATCCATTTTGACCTCCAGATCTCTTGGTGGGGGAGGCGATCATGGCCTATCCAGGTCATTCCCAGCTCCGACTTACACAACAGCTGATAGGAATTCTCCAGAATTCTCTGAACCGGGAGCACCGGTGAAATACAGCTGGCCCCCTACAAACAGTGCTGTGTCTGGTGAGGCGTTGGCTTCCACCGCCACTGTAGCCGAGCCGGAGGCCACACTAAAACCAACAAGAAAGCGCAAAGCGAAAGAAAAGTCGAGTAGAGGGCGCAAGGGAAAGAAGAAGAAAGCATTTACAAATGTATCAAGCCCCGCGAAGCGATTCGTCTGGACTAATGCAATGGTGGCAAGGCGTCTTGACATGTGCTATAAAGATGAGGAAGTTAGGTGTCGTGTTGAAAAAGCCGACACCAACCAGAAGAAAGCGTTGGCATGGCAGTTTTTCGCCAACCGACTTTCAGAGAAACTGGAGGAGGTGCTCACGAGTGACCAGGTATGTTGATGCAATGAGTTTAATACTTGTACAGCTCAAATTGTAATCTAGCCCTACGCGTAGGTGTCGAGCAAGTACAAGAAGTTAAAGTGTGAGTATCGACAAGGAAAATCGGCTCGCAGTGACACTGGCAACAATGGTCGTGAAGACGACAGTGAAATCTGGGGGATTTTGAACAGCGCTTTTGGCGGCCGAAGTGGAATTGGAGGGACCACATTGGCCGATGCTGGCAATGACTCCGACAGTGGTGACGAAGAGCAGTCGTTCTCATCCCACGACAGACTACAGAAAAATTCGACACCGATTAAAAATTTGGCTGCTGTTATAAAAGAGGGTATGACATCGATAGCGGCATCGATGAGTATGGACGTAAAGTTGGTGGAAGTGCTGCAGGATCTCAAGCAAGCGCAAGAAGCATCGCGCGAGCTGCAGACACGTCAATTGACACTACTCGAGCACCTTGTTACGAAGCTCACATCGTGAAATCAGAGCCTGGTTGGCGAATCGCCCCTTCGTATTCAACTATGGATGTACTTGATCCAGATAATTTGAAATCACGTATCAAAGAAAGAAATTCAGTTATGTTTTAATCAGCCCAAAGATATTCTATTAGCTCCTTTTGTTTGGACAAACCTTGGATGTGGCTCAGTTCATCCTCCGACGACAAAAAAGATAGCAATCCCGGTGGGGCGCGGTCTGGATCTGCACCTTGTATCGCATAAGTGTCCTGTAATTCGATCATCAAATTGTGCAAAACTAAACATCCCACAATAACCTTCGTGACACGCGTCGGTGATTTCTGCTCGATCTTCCCACGGAGGATACGGTACCGATTCGTCAGGATGCCAAAAGCACGCTCAACGATAATACGCGTCTGAGATAGTTTATAGTTGTAGCGCCTCCTTTTAGGATTTTGAACAGCTTCTTCTTCATCGAACGGAGTGAGTATATGACGGAATATTTTGTATCCAGCATCACCAAGAAGGTGCATGCCACTAGGAACAACAGCTCTGTTACGTAGACCGGATTGGTTTCACAGCGCTTGATCGTTGATGGACCCCGCCCGGATGCAGTACGATCTGAACCGCATTTTGTGGTTTACGACGGCCTGCATATTCACTGCAGGAAAAATTTTCCTGCAGTACCATCTTTCATGTTCGGAAGGGCGGGAGATGCGCAGCAAGGTGCCGTCCACTGCTCCAATTACATCTGGAAAGCCGGCTATCATCTCGAATCCGTATTGGATATCCTCAATCTCCGCTTGCGTTATAGGCAGCTTGATTTCGTCCTTAGCCATCCGAACAAGTACAGTTAAAACTTGATTTACATACACTACAGCGCTTGATTTTGACATGCCCATCACAGTGGCTGCGCTATAGATTGTTCCACCGGAGGAAAGATATATCATCGTCACAGCAACTCGTCTCGTAATGTCAACCTTTACGGTATGATGAATGTGACTTTTCCAGCTCAGACGGACAAGGGCCACTACGGCAAGAAAGGTGTGCTTGTCGCAGCGCATCTTCACATTAAACCACTTCGTATTCTTGCACGTCAATGCCCGCTCAAAAGTCGTAGCTGAAAAGGTGTTGGTGTTCCTACGAGGCAATCCACCGATACGACGACGGTCGCTGCAGAGAGCCGTAACCGTTGCACGGACGCACTGTAAAACGCAGAGAACCGCTAGCTTTGATTTGTGGTCCATGGTTGGACAAGCTGACTTGCTGCCTGATAATGTGTGAGCCAAGAGAGCAAAACACAGAGTGGGCACGTGGAGCGGAATATACTGTGGCAGAGACAGCAAACTCGTTCCGACTTCAGAGCACCTCCACAAGGTGTTCTGAGAACCCTGTACAGAACGGTATAAACTCGGAACGCGTACCGAGAGTCGCTCTGCTCTCAGCCAATCAAAAGGCAGAATTTTCAGAACGAGTTTCGGTTTTTTTCTACTTCGACCAGGGCCTAAGCTGACACCTCTTGACCGCAAGAACGTGATTGGGTGAGTTTCAAGCGCCTAGGAGCGTACGAGCTTGGCTATAATTGCGAATGATTTATCCATTGTGGCAGCAGAGAGCTCATTAGATTCTGAGGTTGCCAGCACGTGTGATACCTTAGCAGAGCGACTTGTAGAATTAGATCTACTATATTGTCGAATCGGTCAGGTTAAAATTGACACCTCTTGGCCGCAAGAACGTGATTGGGTGAGTTTCAAGCGCCTGGGAATGTACGAGCTCGGCTATTATTGCGAATGATTTATCCATTGTGGCAGCAGAGAGCTCATTAGATTCTGAGTTTACCAGCACGTGTGATACCTTAGCAGAGCGACTTGTAGAGTTAGATCTACTAGATTGTCGAGTCGGTCAGGTTGAAATTGACATTGTTGATCAGCATATGCAGTAGTGTAAAGTTCTATAGACCGCGATGCCTCCCGTGGTGGTGGTGGGGGAGGGGGTCCTCGCCCCCCCCCGCTCCTGATTTATGTGGCGCCGTTGCCGTTTCCATAGCTGCTCGTTTGGTGCCAAGCATATGGTACAATTGTAGTGGGGCGACGGTCTTTAGGACCTGACCACGCACTGTGCTGGCGGCCGAGAACGGTCCCAGCAGGAGCTGGTATAGAATAAGACTCAGAGGTCGGAGACTTGAGGCATATACTTAGACGATGATGTAGGAGTAGCTGGAGGGAGCCTCAACTATCTCATTCTGGATTTTGCAGAGTACAATACAAGCAAGAGGTCAAAAGAAGCGCCAGCTTCCCTCGCAAGTGTGTCCAATCGGATCCCACTACAAAGTTAACTTTAGTTTCCGAAGGAAACGACATGAACAACGAAGCAACTACGACGAGTGCAGCCGCTGACGCTGCTGCAGCAGCGACGCAGCAGATTGTGGGTGCTGCCGGACCGACCCTGCAGACCACCAGCACGAGTCGAGCACTACGGCCAAGGACAACGGTCGGTGCCTCAACGGAACAAGCGGGTCAAGCTAAGCCAACGCAGAGCAAGGGCAAGAAACCCGCGCGCAACGTAGGCGAAAGCATGCCACGACGATCTGGAGCTCCACCAGCTCCTAATAGGTCAAGCACTGGATCAATGTCGAGGACTGCGAACCTGGATTCGGACTACCCCACGGTGGCCCATCCGATCTTTGCGGTCACTGTGGCACCGAAGGTGGAAGATATCTCGCATGAAGCGCTTACCCAATGGATAGATCTACGTCTGGAGTACGAAGCGATCATGAGGGCGCGCTGTGATTCGTCAGGAGAAGACTTGAAGTCCGTCATGCGTTCTGTGAAGAACTCGCTCGACGACAGCTTCCTCGAGACGTTGTGTGAGACAAAATGGGAGAAGACAAAAGATGAACTAACCGATGAGTTCATCTGGAACTGGGTCATGGATACAGTACGAAGCTTCAAAAACAAAGCTCTACCAAACATTGACGAGCTGTTCCAAGACCAGTTAGTGATGTCAACAACCAAGTCGGATATCGATGCACGAGTTTTGGACTACTTCCACCTGTGCAACACGATTGTGAGAATTAATGGATTAGCTACTTTGTTCTCGGATGAGGAAGGTACTAAGAAGAAGTGCAAGGTGCTATTGAATAGCCTGCCTGGAGAACTGAAGAATCGAGTGAAGAACGAGATTGACTTCAGATTTCCGGGTGCTAAGTCCAACGTGTCGGTACTGTTCAAGATTGTGAGTGAGAAGGCCTTGGAGATAGACCGTGAGGTCAAAGCTTTGTCAAGAAAAAAGGCGTTCTCAGGCGGTGGAATTGAAGCAATCAGCAGCCACACGACCATCGAAAATAGCTAGACTCGATAAGCGAGTCGTTCGCGAACCTGGAACTCAGGCTGCACCGCGGATATTTCGGACCAAATCGGAGAAGATTGATCCCGGGCCAAAAGGAGGTTGCTGGACTTGTGGTGGTCAGCACCGGCAAGTCGAATGCCCCGAAAAGGCCAAAGACGGCGCTGCCGCTACCAGGAAGCCGAAAAAAGGAAAGGAAACGTAAACCTAAGAAGGATTAGCGAGTGTTTACCTGGTCGGGCGGGACAAACCCGATTTCTACGTGTCGGTGGCGTTGTCGATGTGGAATATTGTGCGGACTCTGAAGCAGAGACATCGTGTATCAGCTCCACGACTTTAAAGAAAATTAAAGAACAAGGTGTGAAGTGTGAGGTTGAGCGGTTAGGAAACCCGATCGAGTGCAGACTGCCTGGCGGTGAGAAGACGTGGGCTCATGAGACGACAAAGTTGAAGCTGTCGCTCATGACAGCAGCGGGACCTGTTAATATCCATAAACCTGTGCCGTGTCTGATACTGAAAAATAAGGATGATGAATTTCTACTTGGAGATGATGTGCTTAAGTGTCTGGGCATTGACGTCGAGAGACAGTTGGAGCTATTGGCAACACCAAACTGCAATGATGGAGATGATGACGAAGAAACGCCTGATGTGATGGCAGGAGGCAACGACGCTGAGGACATCCGAGTCGTTGCTGAGGCAATGTGCCAGCGAGCTTTGGAGGAAGGTTTTCCCGCTGATAAACTCGAGCGGTTGCGCACAATTGTGCATGCGTACGATGTCTGGAGACTCGTACTCGGCAATGATCCCCCCCCTGCAAAGGTCAAGCCGATGAAAATTAAGATGAAGACGGGCTGTCGACCATACAAGGCGAAGGCTCGCAAGTATGCGCCGGAATACCAGGCGTTCCTCGAGTCGTTCAACGACATGCTCGTCAAACTGGGGTGGGTGTACGAGAACCCCACCAGTCGGTGGGCCTGTGCTGCTTTACCACTGCGCAAGCGTGGTGATGGTGGTTTTCGCCAGACTGTCGACTACAAACCCTTTAACGCTCAGACAGAGGTTATAGCAGGTCTGATGCCAAACCTTCACGTGGATTTGGAGAAAGTTAGAGGTAGCAGACACTTTGGACTGTTCGACTTCATTAAAGGTTACTGGCAGCTACCCCTCGTCAAGGAGTGCCATGAACTGCTGTCCTATATGACCCACAGGAAGATCCACACCCCAACTAGAGTTCCGCAAGGAGGTGCTGACGCAGCCTTGTATTTTCAGTCAACGATCGAGAGATGCTTTGCGGCGCTGTTATACAAGCACCTGCTAGTCTGGATAGATGACCTACTGCTGTATGCTGCGGATATCGACACGTACCTCGACAAATTGCAGGAACTGCTACAGCTCACGGCGAAATTCGGTTTCAAGCTAAGTGTAGCCAAGTCCTGCGTGTACAAGCGTGAAGTAAAATGGTGTGGAAAGTTGATAGATGGTGAAGGTGTGAAGCATGACCCTGAGCGAATAAAAGCTCTACGTAGCATGCCCAAACCGTCGAACGCTGGTGAACTTCAGCAGTTTCTCTGTTCTACGAACTGGATGAGAGACATCATTGTGGACTACGCCCGACTGGCACGTCCACTGCAGGACACACTGAATAAGGCAATGACTCAGGCTTCCCGGCGGACCAAGCGAGTGGCAGCGGGTATACCGATCACACTTACCGAGCAGGAATGCGAGGCGTATGATGCGGTGAAGCAGGCTCTGGCTGACACGGCTACCCTGGCGTTCCCAAAGCCAGACAGCGAGATGGTCCTGCTGACGGATGCCTCAGACATTGGATGGTCAGTGATTGTATCGCAAGTGCCCAGTTGGAAAAGTGATGCAGACATCCAGGACCAGCAGCACGAGCTGCTTATCTGTCTTGGTGGTACTTTCACTGGTGCACAAAAGAATTGGAGTGTCATAGAGAAAGAAGCCTACCCAATTATCATGGCTTGTGACAAGCTCAGCTATCTGTTGCTACGGCCGCGTGGATTTCGCATGTATTGCGACCTTCGCAACCTGATACATGTCTTTGCCCCAGGTCGTGAAGTGAAAGAACATGCTCGTGGAAAACTGCTGAGATGGTCAATGAAGTTGATGGAGTATCGCTACACTATCGAACATATTGAAGGGACACACAACACTTGGGCTGATATGGTATCTCGATGGGCAGGAACACGCCCTTTACCCAGTGTTACAGTGAAGCATATCACCTTGCGGCGCCAACGTGACGAAAAACGCAGTGACGAACCTGTCGGTAGGACATACGCCACCCCGGTGCCGATTCGGCCATTTAGTGATGGAAATTTTGCGTGGCCAACAGTCGATGAACTGCGTGTAGCTCAACAACGGCACATCGTGGATCGCCCGAAGGGGCTGACATGTAGACGTGAAGGCTTACTGTACAGTAGCGACCGGATTTGGGTCCCGGCTAGCGAAACCGAGCTTGTGCAACGGCTCCTAGTGATCGCTCACTGTGGAGCACAGGGCCATCGAGGTCGTGAAGCGTTACTGAACGTGGTGAAACGGAGGTTTTTCATACGGAATCTTTCAGCTACGGTTAAGACTTTCCTGACTGGCTGCCTTTTATGCCAGCATGCCAAAGGGGGGAAGGTAGTGATGCGACCGTGGGCTGATACATTCCGGTGCAATGAACGAAACGGAGCTTTACATTGGGGCTACGTGACCCTAGGTGATTCCTACGGTGACTACAAGTACTTGTTGGTGCTTAAGGACGATGCGACTCATTTTTGTGAGCTGGTGCCGTGCGCAGTGCCAACAGCAGCTGTAACTACAGAGGCGATACTAGACTGGCACAGTCGCTATGGGGCACCTCGTGTGTGGATAAGTGACCAAGGCAGTCATTTCAAGAACAAAGTTGTGGCTGAAGTGGCAAGACGTCTCACTAGTGGACAGAGATCTACGGTGGCGTATAGCCCATGGACAAATGGATCAATTGAGAGGCTCAATAGGGACTTAGTGCAAGTCTTTAGAGCAATGTGTCTTGAAGCCAAGGCGGACATTCGTGATTGGCCACATTTCATTCCGGTGGTTCAATCAAATCTGAACCATGCCCCGGTTCCATCTCTTGGGAACAAGGCGCCAGTGGAGCTTTTCCGTGTTCTAGCGGCTGCTTCTTCGGTTTGAATTTGGGGTTTAACACCCAAGACAACGCTTTTCTTGAGCTCGGTACCACTTCCAGCCAGATCATGAAGAAGTTGGCATCGCTGCAAGCTAGGGTGCAAGAGATGCACAAGGTTGTGCAGGAAGCAAGGGCGAATCAAACGAGATGGAATCAGAAGGCACAGAAAACAGCCAGAAAGGCGAACTTCGATGTTGGTGACTACGGTTTGAGGTCAAGGGTGGACCAAAAACACAACGACAAGCTACTGGTCACATGGATAGGCCCGTACCAGGTAATTGGTACAGACGAACACTCCTTTCGTGTACAGCACTTAGTGACTGAAGCGGAAGCAGACGTGCACGCCTCACGCCTCAAGTTCTACGCAGATGCGTCTTTCGAAGTAACGGAGGAGATCCGAGAGCACGTGGCTGCACAAGGAATCGTCCTTACGGTTGCGGAGCTCAAAGAGCACCGGTGGAACTCAGCGAAGAAGTGTCACGAGATACTGGTAGGGTGGAAAGGTCTAGAGCGAATTGAGGACTCGTGGGAGTCGCTCAATACATTGTACAGGGATATCCCAGTGATGGTGAAACAGTACATAGCTGCGGCAAGTGATGCCGAGCTAACTGTAACATTGGAGCAACTTTTGGACTTCAACTTGAAGAGGTTATGTCGTTGGATCAAGGTACCCTGTAATTGGTACATTGGTACCTTCGAGCAACATCGACACCAATCCAATGCTTGGCGGCATCACAGTGCGCTGTCAAGTCTTGCGAGGCGGTGTAGTGGGGCGACGGTCTTCAGGACCTGACCACGCACTGTGCTGGCGCCCGAGGACGGTCCCAGCAGGAGCTGGCGTAGAATAAGACTCAGAGGTCGGAGACTTGAGGCATATACTTGGACGATGATGTAGGAGTAGCTGGAGGGAGTCTCAACTATCTCATTCTGGATTTTGCAGAGTACAATACAAGCAAGAGGTCAAAGGAAGCGCCAGCTTCCCTCGCAAGTGGGTTCAATCGGATCCCACTACAACAATACATGATTACTTTAATAAAATTTATTAAAGTAATCATGTACATTTTACATTTAATGTAAAATGTGGTATTCGATTTTAGAGGTTTGCAATTTTCTTAAACCCCACCCAGACCTCGTCTGGTGTCACATAGTCGTGCCTAATAAAATCCCTTGATGTTCGGCCTTCTGTGTTATGATCCGCTTGATTGTCACCAAAATGTCGATGTGCGGGAATGCATAACCTGCACAATGTTATACATTTACATTATTATTACTGCAAACGGGTGAACCGTTTTGAACGGAGTTTGTCTGCTCCGTACTACTGCTGCTGCTAGTTTGGCATGGCTTGCTCAATTCTGCGCTGTACCGCCTTCCCTAATTTTGTACGGGTAGGAGCAGCAGATCTAGTTCATCGTCGGTGTGGCGGGTCTCGTCCGGGTGACGTGACAAGCGAAGAAGATTGTTTATTACCGCCCAGTCACAAGTTGCTCATTAAACTACCATTAACTATTAACTCGTTGAAACTGATCTTAAAAACCAATTATGAAGCCAATAAGCCGAGCAGAGCCCCGCAAATGCGGCTCTTTATCCTGTTTAAGCCGAGCTGCAGTATGGCCGCCTCACTCCGCTCGATGGGTAGGTTTCGCTTTTGTCAATCGAGCCTTCCGATTTCAGATTCGAAATCCAGATGAAAAAATAGATGAAAATATTATTGTTATTCGCGCTTTACTCGGGAGAAGTTCTTTATTGGAATAATCGTTCTGTATTAGCAATTGACCGTCTTGTACCTAGCAAGTTAGAGAAGTTTACGCCAGAACCGTTTTGCTTTGCAATTCGCAATACACTCGGCCACAGCCTACCCGGAGCTTGCCCGCTCTCTATTGTTCACACCTTACCTGCCGACTGTGCAGCTTGCACACATGCACCGATCCTTACAAGTGGCAGCGTAGCTGACATTAAAGCGTCGACCTCGGTCAGAAGGCCTACAGCTTCTGTGAGAGGACTTTGAAGTCCCTTGTGCGGTTTTCAGAAGTCATGCCTGCTCTCTCAGCTACACATTCAGTCGGAGTGAGGATTCCACCTTGCGTTATGACGTCAAGTAGTATTGCTCGATATACGATTTTGTTTTGCCATGCTGTATTCTTCCTTGATCCCCGTCAGCCTTCCAACTGCGACAGAACGTATCGCCCAATTTGGAACGCCAATCTCGATCGACCAAAGAAGCTTATCTCGTAGATGTGCATCATGTCCAGCCACCCACCAGGCTCTGGAGGTTGCCATTTTTCGGTTCCTGTTCAGAAGAGGTATTTGGTTTGCAATACCAGAACCCAAACAAATTGCCAACGAACCACATGAAAGCTTGGCACCATTTGCCACACTCACGCCGTCGTTGTCGTGCATGCATGAGTGCACGCGGTCGATTATTAACGTGAACGATGTGTCCTCTGATTTACAGATTCTCTGAGGTCGTCAGCGATGGATAAAAATGTACGGGAGGGTATTGCAGAGAATACTACACTTTGCAATATCATATTCAAAAGCAGTGGCTTTTCGACGTTGACGCGGGCTGCGCTCCTTCGAATCGTGCGCAGACACTACACTACGGCCCGAGGGGATTATAGGTAAGTTGAACATGTAGCTGGTTTGGTGTGAGAGCTTCAGTACTAACTGCAGTATCATACGTTCCAGCAGCATGTATTGCAGTATTGTAAATGGCTGCAGTGTGGTATTGCCAGTAGTATTGATCAATGCCAATACTTAAAATACAGTTTTACCATCATAGCAGATTTACTATTATGGAATACGCCTTCCAGCTACATTTAATCTACGTACTCCCGAGCGCTACCTTCTTCGACAGAGTGTACTTCTCACTTCGGTGTGGTGACTTTTAACGATTGGACGGAATGCCATGGAAAGCTGGAATGTGGCAGCGTGCGAGAACTTCGATGACCGTAACAAGCACAGGGAGGCTTGGAAGGGCCAAACGTGCCGCTTAGCTCTCGGTTAAAACGATCAAGGAGGTATTGGTTCGGGGTAACGAGTTTCTTGTTGATCCCATCCACCTTCTACAGGTCAGGGCTGTTTCGTTGCACCCATTGCGGATTGAAGTAGCTCCAGAAGCTTTTCCATTGGTGCTAGGAGTACGTCAGCCCCTCTTCCTCGCATTTTGCCTGGATCAGCTTCCGCACGTAGCAATTTCCTTGGACGACGACCAATTTTTCCTTGTCCTCAACAGCGAAGCCGTCTACACCACTAGACGCCTGGGCAATTTGTTGGAATCCAGATTCATATCTAGGACCAGAGTCAACGTGAAGTACAAGACGGATGGTCGAACTACGGGACCTGGCACAACTGAGTTGAGCACAAAGGTGCTGTGCAGTATAGTGAAGACAAATGATGCCAGGCCAATGCATGAGAAGCGACTGCATGGTCGCAGAAGAACGTTGAGCTGAGGAGTAGTGAAGCTAACGATCTAATCATACTTTCTTTTACCTTTCAGTGGACTGGTGAAAGTGTTCCTAGGGCATACGGATCAAGTGCATTATCCAAGAGGGTTCTGAGCCCAAAAGACTTTCGGATTTTGCTCACTAACGTAATCTAAGATGTCAGGACCATTAAAGTACACGAACGACGGTGTCCCAAAGAACTGGGATGGGAAGGATTGGCAGCAGTACAAATGGGCGATGGAGATAGTCTTCAAGAAGAAGAAGCTCACGGATATCGTGAATGGGAATCTCACGAAGATGATGCTCTTTACGTCGGAGGCTGAGGAAGAGTTTGATGATCACCAGTTGACCATCATGCAGCTCATCGGGATGTCACTGCCAGCAGAAATCTTCCACCAGATTCGCGACAAATCCACCGGAACCGACATGTGGAAGGCGCTCTGAGTAATCTATGAGAGCCGGGAGAACCGAACTACTATGGCTCATAGAGATGAGAGCATTAGACACGAGCTTGATATGCTCAAGCTGTCCTCGGGCGGAGACGTCAACAAGCACCTGAGTACGATGTTCAACTTGCGGACGGAGTTGCTGTCTCTCAACTATCAATTCGACGACACCGCGATGGTGGAGTTAATGTTGAACAGTCTACCGCATACGTATGAGTTTGAGAGTTTGAAGAGTGGTGTTCGGTACAGTTGTGCTGACACATACATCACCCCAGAGCGGACTCGAGAGCTTATTCGGGTTGCTGACTCTCGACAGAGAGTTTTTCAAGCTAAAAGCGGGAAACGCAGCCAGGAAAGCGGTAGTGTTGAGAAGCAGAAGGCCGATGGCAATGGACAAAATCGTGAAAAACCTGAGAAGCTTAAAGACACAAAAAAGAAGGTGAAAAAGTGATTGGTTTGCGACAGTACTGAACACCTTATTTCGGAGTGTCCGCAGAAGATGAAGAACCAAGACGGGGCCAGAGCTGCTGGAAGCGAGCAGAAGAAGAAGGCACGTGCAAATGTGACTCGTATGGGCCACAACGAGTCATTGGGCTCAGATACAGAAGAAGTACATGTATCAGAAGAAGTGACGGACGCTTTGGACGCTCTACTGATCGACGCTAGACTGCCGGCGGAGAGCAGCGAAGGGAATGAAGCGGGTTCAAACATGGAGAAAGAGGCAAGAGGTAATGAAGCTGATGCTACTGTTAGCTGTTGGTACGATGGCCTCGAACATGATGAACATGAAGTAGACACAAGTAGTGGGTGGTGGTACTTCGATACGGCTGCTAACGTGCACGTGACGGGAAACCCGTGGTATTACGTGGCGTTTACACCGGATCTAAATCACCCAGCATGTACTTGGGGTTACGCCTGCGCTGGCTTCTCAAGTGGCTGGAGTAGGAGCTGTGCAGCTAATAACTGAAGTTGAAGGCGAGCGAAAGGCAGTGTACCTAAGTGACGTCTTCTACATTCCAGGTGCTACACATGGCCTATTGTCAGTCAGATTAGCTACGGAACAAGGTTTTGACTTTGATTACCATGGACAATTGAGGTGCTTTCGCGTGAAAGATGAACACGACGATACTGTAATTGTTGCAACATCGGAGGATGGAACTGGGGGATTTCAAGTGAGCCATCCATCCAGAAATAGATTTATTAGTCCACAGGATCGGCCGTTGTGCAATTTCACAGTTGCGGAAGGAGTGGCTTCTTTGAAACTTTGGCATGAGAGATTGGGGCATGTGTGTCCACAATACTTGAAGACGATGGTCGACAAGAACCTCGTTCGTGGCATGATGCTAAGGCAGAGAGAGCTAGGAGCGTGTGACGCCTGTCATATTGGCAAGCAGAAGCAGCGAAGACACTGGAAGAACCTGGATCGCAACACAAACGCTCCGAGCCAAATGGTATACGCTGACTAACTGATCCCTAGTAAAGCTAATGGTACTAGATTCGAGGCTGTTCTTGTGCTCATGGATGGGTACACTCGCTTTGTGAAAGTTCACATGTTGACTAGCAAGTCAAGCGAAGTAGTGAACCAGCACATGAAAGAATATGTGCTCTGGGCTAAAAGACAAACTGGTCGTCAGCAGGATGGCCCTATTCGAGTGAAGTACAGAGCACACCAAGTCTTGACAGACAAAGGCGGTGAATTCGTTAACACAGTAATGGATAACTGGTACGGAGTGCACGGCATCGAGCATGTGAAGGTGGGTCCAAAGAGTTCACAGCTGAACCTTTGCGAGAGGACGCACCAATCTCTCGTGGAGATGACGAAGTCGATGATGCATGATGCCGGATTTCCTGTTCGTCTGTGGCCTGAAGCGCTGCGTAACGCAGTGTACATCAAGAACAGAACCTACAATAAGGGAACTCAGAGCATTCCCTATGAGATGATGTTTGGGATCAAACCCGACCTCCATCACATCCGCAAGTTTAGTTCACTTGCTTATGTGCATGTACCAGTGACACCAGGTCGGAAGAAGCACCGTGATAACGCGCGACTGGGTTTTGTGCTCGGTTATGCCGAAGATATCGGGGGTTGTAAAGTCTACTTTCCTGATGATCGTACAGCTAAATTCGTATCCGATCGTCGCATTAGTGAAGATGTGATGTACCGAGATCGTCATGGAGCAGATTTGGTAAACGACGACTTGGAGTCGCTGCACTTTACGAAGCGCAGTAACATGGAGTCGAGTACTGAAAACTCAACGCTCGAATCTACTATGGATCTGAGTGAAGTCTGCAGCTCGAACGCTGCTCCGATGATGAGCGAGGTCACGCTCGAAGCGACCAGAGACCTCGAGGAAGGCGAGGACGATACTGCGCAACGAGTTGAAGAGCGAGATGAGGTGATGACGGAGCTTAGGGAGGCGCAACAAGCGTCATTACCGTCAAGAGCATCTGCAAACTGGACAGGACTGGAAGGAATCGGAGACGCAGTGACTGAACCTCCGTGTGTTCCGGATGTTGAAGGGGTGACGGCGGGCTTACCTAGTGCTCTGACTGCACTGCAGAGTGAACAATACCACAACCAGAGTGATGATCTTATACAGAGTGACGGTGTGGATTCTGAAGGATCAGCGTCGAAACTTACGACAGTGTATGGATACACGAAACCTGACATGACAAATGATAATGAGTCTGCTGTCAGTGTGTGTGGTTCATTGGATGTTAATGCTGATAGGAGTTCATCTGAAGTGGACACTGAAGAGCTGCATGCAGATGAAAACCTTTCTGAATCGGTTGTGAATGAAGCGAATCTTGTAGCCGATGAAGACGGAGATATGCTGGTTGACGTTGATGAGAAATTCAGTGAGGATGCTGACAACGTTACCATTGCCAGTACGTGTGAGAAATTGGTATGCAAGCGTCAACGAGACGAAACCAGCTCAGAAATGGGTCGTGTGGAGATATGTGCGGAACGTGAAGGTCCGAAGCGAACTCGAACTGGTCTACGTGAGTATCACGAGCGTCGTCGGCCTAAGTATTTGGATGCCTATGTAGTCAACGCGGTGCAGATTACGTCACGTGTACTGGATGAGAATGGACGTCCTATACGAGCAAGTGATGTTCGGATTCCACGCAACCACCGCGAAGCTATGCGAAGCAAATACAGTAACTATTGGCGCGAAGCCGAACTGGCAGAGATGTCGGCAATGAAACGACGTAGAGTTCTGGAAGAGGAAGCGTTTGAGGATGTTCCGAAGGATGCTAAGCCTATCAAGACACGCTGGGTCTATAGTGTGAAGTCGGATTTTCAGGGGTTTGTGATTCGCTTTAAAGCTCGACTAGTTGCTCTTGGCAATTATCAGAGACCAGGAGTGGATTTCATTGACACGTTCTCGCCGGTGGCACGAATGTCTTCTTTCAGGCTTCTAGTGGCATTAGCTGCGGCTCTGAACCTGAAGCTCTATGGAGGAGATGTTGATACGGCATATCTAAATGCGCTACTCGGAATTCTGCAAAACGTGAAGTCGATTGACGGATTTCCGTGTGAAGTGAATGGCCACATGTATGTGGTGACCAAAGCGTTGTATGGATTGAGGCAATCTGGGCGCGAGTGGAACTCTGAAATAAACCAGTGGCTTCTTACTCGTGGCTACCAGAGATCGTTGACCGAGCCATGTCTGTACTATCGTATTGATGGAGAAGATGTTATACTTGTCCTTGTGTATGTGGATGATATCGTGGTAGCGACCAAGGATGAGAAGAGCAAGAATATTTTGTTTGAAGATTTGGACCAAGAGTATGGACTCAAGAACCAAGGACTATTGACTGCATATCTTGGGGTTGAAGTTAACCAGACAGAAGAGCAGATTACAATCACTCAAACAAAGTATACGCACGAAATTTTGGAAAAGTTTGGCACGGTGAAGCTCATGCTGTGGGAAATCCCATGGAAGTGAAGGCCAGATTTGTCTCGCTGGAAGAAGGCGAGACAAGCGACACTAGTTTCCCATACCGTGAAGCTGTGGGTATGCTGATGTATTTGGCGACAAGTACACGTCCTGACCTGGCATTTGCACTGAGTCAGTTGAGTAGATTTGTGGCAAACCCATGAAGTAAGCACGTTGGTGCATTGAAACGTGTCCTACGCTATCTTGCGGGTACTGTGAACTATGGAATAACTTACGATCGACAAGAGATAAAGTCGAAGGCTATAGTACTCGAAGGACATTGTGACAGTGACTGGGCCAATGACCCAGAAACTCGGAAGAGCACGACAGGATTCGTTTTTACACTAGCTGGTGGTGCCATTTCATGGATGTCGAGACGACAGTCCATTGTAGTCTTGTCCACTGCTGAAGCTGAGTATGTGGCTGCATGTGAGGCTGCTATGGAGGCAATCAATTTAACATCTTACAGGAAATTATCCCGCACCACACTGTGGAATTACGCATTGGTATTGACAACCAAGCTGCACACGTTCTAGCTACAAATCCTACCTACAGTCGCCGCACTCGACACATCGAGCTGCGTTGGCATTACGTGCGTGAACAAGTGGAACGTGGAGTGCTCAATCTACATAAGATCAAAGGGGATGAGAATCCTGCTGATACTTTTACGAAAGCACTGGACAAATTGCGTCTCAAGAATCTGATTGCTAGTGTTGGCATCGGAGATGCAAAGTAATCAAAGCTGGAGCTTCGAAGGAGGCGTGTTGGAATCTAGATTCATATCTAGGACCAGAGTCAACGTGAAGTACAAGACGGATGGTCGAACTACGGGACCTGGCACAACTGAGTTGAGCACAAAGGTGCTGTGCAGTATAGTGAAGACAAATGATGCCAGGCCAATGCATGAGAAGCGACTGCATGGTCGCTGAAGAACGTTGAGCTGAGGAGTAGTGAAGCTAACGATCTAATCATACTTTCTTTTACCTTTCAGTGAACTGGTGAAAGTGCTCCTAGGGCATACGGATCAAGTGCATTATCCAAGACAATTATCTGTTCAGGGGAAGATAGCACATATTCTTCATTTGTCGGCCCAATGCCTGCTTAAAGTAAAAAAACAATCCACTCACCCTTGCCTCGGGGAACTGGGTTAGTACAACCTTTATTAACCCCGCCTCAAAGTCGCAGATCACCGTCGAAGGAGCCAGCTTGTGGTCTGTGACTCAAATAATATGATCTATCACATTCCAATACATGCGAGACTCCATCGAGCTTCATAGTACGTATAGTGCCGAAGGGAAGTAGCCCAAGGCTTAATGGAGCTCCATTATGACAATTCATTGCTAGAACGAATGAGACACACACCTAAAACGTCATCGACAAACAGCGTCACGGCCTCGTGCTTCAGCTTCTCAATGGCCATGGGGTGTTCCCACCCGATCAAGTGCTCAACGTTTGTGCCGCTGACTCCTTTGTGAGAATAAACTCGGTGAAACTGAAGGAAGTTTATCGTGGTACCTTGTACCAGTCACAAGGGGGGAACTTCGACTAGTCCATGCATGGACCCGCCAAAGTACTCTCGACACATTAGATACACGCACTGACGTACTTGCTCACGTGTTAGACCATGTATTGTAACATCCGGGGTAAAGGAAAACATTTTGCACACACAATTCTACACACGCTCGACTGACATCTAGAGGTTTTGAAGTACGGGTCGTCCACCACATCCTTCATCTCGCCAACCACACCACGTACATTGGGCACGACGACACAATAAATCCTATTGCAGCCGTTGCCACTAAAACCCTGCTATATACTTAGTTTTATACTTTTTACTCAACCAAAATGTGAGGATTTTATTTTGAACGACTCATGCGGTTTGCGGAAAACCAAGCATATTGCCTGGTTTTACTACAATAATTGCAATAGTTATTGGTAAACCCAAGCAATATGATATAATATACTGCGGGGTGCTGAGTAACACCAAGTATATATGCATGTATTCCTCTTTACTGTGGAATAATTACTATACAAAATCCCAGTAAATATCCGGCAGCAATAGGATTAATGGCAAACGTGGGCTCTAAAATTTGTGAATGCCATGTGTTCCACGGTAACATCCACTCTTTCCTTACATTTTTTCTGGCGGTAGAAACTTTTGTGGTGAGGGACCTTGTACTTAAACGTTCCTGCCTCCGAATACCAAATACATTCAAGTAGATGACCGACTTAAACTTTGTCCTCCGTGGCTCGCCATTAACTACTACACCAGGCGAATTGGTGTGCTGCAAGCCATCCTGTGTTGTGTCATATTCCGGCAAACAGGGAGGGTCTGCGGAAGGTACTCCTCCGTCGTGTGTACCGAAGGCGTCAAAGACACAAGAGGAACGAGGCTTGAGAAAACTATGTGTCGGATGTCAGGATCGGTGACACCGAGCGGCTCGACGACTCCGATGGAGTCAGTACCGGCAACGACGTAGTGAACCCCAACTCTGGCAGTGCCAACATTGGCAGTGGGGGAGACTGTGGCGCATCCGGCTCAAATATCGGCGATGTTGGAGGTGATGGTGTAGGCGCCAACGTGAAGCAATATACAAACCGCGGCGGGATAGAAGAACGGAGGGAGTACAAGAAAAGGCTGGACTTGTTAAAGGGGAAGGTGTTGGGCAAACATGCAATCTCCTGCTGTCGTTTAGTGCGGCTTCGCACCCGTAGGAGGCAGAAGCCGATTGTGTTACTTCTCTCTGAGGCTTTTATACCTTAACGGCTGCTGCAGTTTTGACAATAACGCGGTCAGTCTTATGCAAGTGTCCTTCAAATACTACCGAGGACCGAATTATTTCACTAATAGTTACTTAGTAACTCCAGCCACTAATATAATAAAATAAATAATTTTAAGGACAAATCAACATCTGAATAGCAATTCCAGACATTTTGTTCACCGCCGTTCCCCATAAACTTAGAAATGGAGAGCTGCGACAATATCATAGGCTACATATTGATATGCAGACTGTCAACCAAGCAATGCCCTCACCTTTTTTTCTAGAATTTACCCTATTGGAATAGGCTTTTAATTTAGCTACAAATGAACCAACGCAGGAAATAACGCTTGACACGTTCTCGTAAAATTTATTTTAAGATTTTCTGTCCTAAACGTTTTTGAAAAATGGTTGCCCAGCCTGGCCTAAGGAATACCCGGCTCACTATGGAAGTTGACGCAGGGCCAGCTTACACATATACTGTGGGTGGCTACGGGCGCTCGCTACCGCTTAGTAACATCAAATCAAAATTTTAATTGTTTAGGACATAAATCGTTTTCCAAGATATATCCCTATGTTGAAGTGCTGCTTGCGTTCTTAGAGGCAAATGCCGAAGTGAGTAGATTAGAGTTAGCCAAACACACTATTCTACATGTCTTTCTAAACACTATCCCTCTATCAGCCCCCTTGTTGTCTTCTTGTAAGTGTTTGTACAAGCATCGCCCTGTCGTACCTGAACAATCCGTACTGTAGCTCCTGGCTATTGTCCAATCACAATCGTTCCTGATCGGGATGTAATCCGATCTGGGGCAGACCGGAACGGATCGTGATCCGATCGACGGTCCGAACCGTGCGATGGTGGCGTAATTCCACACTCCCACTCGCCGATACTGCAAGGTGACCTGCCTCCTTGATAAAGCTTGCGCCACGCAGATACTTCAGTGTTTTTGTCCCAAGTCACTTTATCATCATGTCCGCAAGTTGATGCTTGCTGTCAACATAGTCCGATTCGACCGTTCCCCGTTCTACGCTCTCGCGCGTGAAGTGGTATCTGATGTCCACGTGCTTAGTCCGCACGTAGTATTCACCGCTCCTAGCCAACGCGACTGCACCCTGATGATCTTCCCAGATAAGTGTCGCTCCTAGTTGCTTGTGACCCATGTCCTTCACCATAGCCCGTGTCCACAGCACCGCTTGTGTACACAGAAGCAGATCCATGTATTCCGCCTCCGATGAGCTGAGCGCGACCGTCCTTTCGAACTTGGGCTTGAACACCACCGGTGCGTCTCCGATCATCACCAAGACCCCGGACCCGGATTGCCTATCGTCGATGTTCGCACCCCAGTCAGCATCCGAGAGCACTACGGTCTCGATAATATACATCACATGGTATTCCTGTCCGCGTTGTTTTCGCCCTGGCATTTTCCGTCCTACAATTTTCCGTCCTGCGGACTTCCGTCCTGGTATTATCTGTCCTGCCTTACTCGCGGTCGTGCTCGTGCGTCGTCTTTAAGTACGTCAACGCTCGGATAGCAGCTCACCAATGGTGAATTTCAGGCTGCGTCACCACGTAGGCAATGTTCGGCCGAGTACATGTCGTAATCTAAAGTAGACAACCGATAAGAGATCGGAATGGTTTAGACCGCATTTCCGACAATTGCTTCCGTTCCAGGGGGCCGCAGCTTGGACTACGTAAAATTTGCTGCACACGGGATGTCCACAGCCTTTGCGTTCTACTGACCGAAACGCTCTGCAACATCATCGATGTATAGCGTCTGCTTAATCATGAGCGTCCCTTCTGTTCTGTTGCGATCGATCTCCATTCCGAGAAGGAATCTGGTCGTGCCTTACTCCTTCATCTTAAACGCGCTCTTGAGTGCCAGCTTCACGTCTGGAATCTCGTCTGTTGCTTAGCAGCAATGACGATTACGTCCACGTACACGCACACGTAGATGAACTTGTTCCTGGAACGCTTCACGTAGACCGGATCTGCCCCACAACGCTATGCTGTTTTGAGCGAAACCGCGATGGAACGTCCTGTTCCACGCGCTTTAAGGCCTGCTTTAGACCGTATATGGCCTTGTTCAATAGACTAGCGAAGTCACCGGCTCCTTAAATGCCCATGAAATTGCCATGTAAACGCGGTCATTCAGCACGCTGTTCAGAAACTCAGTGTCCGCGTCCAATTTCTCCATCACGTATCCGACCGCAACACATACGGCACGTACCACTCGAATTTATATCCTGTTTGCCACAGGCGAGTAAGCTTTAAAGAAGCCTATTCCGAGCTTCTGTTTGAGCCCTTTCGCAACCAGCCGTGCCTTGGGTCGGATCACTCGTCCGTCCTCGTCTCTCTTTTCCGCAAAGCCCCAACGACAGCCTATAGGACTAGTCTCCGTCCTGCGTGGAACAACCATCCATGTTCCGTTTCACTCGTGCGAGCGTGGCTCGGGTTTCACCGCCTTCCGCCACTCGTCCGCATCCGAGCTATCTATCGCCTACGCATACGTACTGGTTCGATCCACTGCGTCCACTATGCTCGCAGGATATGCCAGTACTGCATCAGCAACCAGTCCATCCTCCTCAATTCTGGCTCTCTTTGGTGGTGGCTGTCCGTTAATTGGCTCTACGCTAATTCCTGGTCCATCCTCAAGTAATACGGGCTCACGTCCCCGTTGTGTCCGTTCCAATTCGGGACGAAAAACCAACCTGTCTTTTTGAAATGCGGCCGAGTTGAGTCGGAATCCGTCCTAAAGCCTACGCTGAACGGTATTCCGTAAGCTTCAAGTGTTCGGCTGACGGCAGCAACATGTTCAACCTCGCGCCTTGCGTAGGTTCCACAGCATCCATATCAATATTCTGGATGGGCTCCTCGACATCGTCCATCGGCTCGTCCTGAACCGATTTCCGTTCCATTCGGTCCGTCCGGGTCGGAACGCGTTCTTCATCAGATTCCTTGGTTATCTGAATGATCGTCCTTTGTTTTGGTACGGATCTTTTGTACGTTCCGTCCACTTCTCGCTCGTCCGGCTAAATCATTCGCTATACCTTGACCTTGGATCGCCCCCAGTCATAGACCGGTATCCTTTCGCATTCTCCGCGTGTCCGAAGAACATGCACCTGAAGCTCTTCGGTTCCAGGTTCGTCCTCTTATGAGCGTCGCCCTAGGATCCGAGCACCCGCAAGAGGTTCATGCGTGGTATCGCCTTAAATCCCAACGGGTATTGCGTTACCGTCTGGATCGACGTGTTGATGGACTGGTCGATCAGGTACACAGCTGGACTTACTGCTTCGGCCCACCATTCCGCAGACACCCCTTTGTATTACAGCATACGCCGGGCCTTTTCCATGATTGTACAGTTTATTCGTTCAGCCACTCCGTTCGGTTGAGGGCTCTGTAGAACGGAACGCGAATGCACGACCCCGCTCTTCATGTACATCCCAGCGACCGTTTTATTCATAAACGCCGTCTCATTATCCGATCGTAGACACTGTAATCTTTATCCCCATTGGTTCTCGTAGAGCGTCTTGAATGCGATCAATTTTGCGTCTACTTCGCTCTTGTTCTTCAGGAAGTGTGCTAATACGTATCTTCAGTGGTCGTCCACCAGCGTAAGGACGTACCGTGCGCCGCCCATTGAGACCGTCCGCATATATCCTATCACATCCGTGTGTAACAAGTTCCAACTTACGCGATGGCTACTTTTCCGATCGGGATGGGAACGGTGTTACCGTTTGCTTGCCTCTCAGGCACCCGCCACGCAGCTTGTTTGTGCCCTGCGTCATCCTCGGCACTCTGTTCTTAGCTTGCAGCGCTCCGATCATTCGGTCCCGTCCGGGATATCCCATCCGAGCATGCCATAGCTCCCACTCGTTGTCAGCCCCAACGTACAGCACAAGCCGTGCTGCCTCATGCTGATAGTTCAGGACGTAAGCTTTGCTGACCTTCTTACCCAGTGCGATTGCTCTGGCCGCTCCCCAAATGGTATAGGACGCTTTTTTTAGCTCCACCTTCAGACCGCATTCAGCCATTTTTTCGACCGAAAGCAAACGCCTCTCAAGAGCGTGGATGTAGAGCACCTCGATCGTCCTCCGTCCAAACCGGTCAGCCGGATCGTTCCATCCCCTCCTACACGCCGTTTTTTCTCGCTCGCGATAGTCTTCATAGTTCCGGTATCCATATCTTCTCATGTGAACAGATCCTCGCGGTGGGGTATCATGTGGGTCGTGGCTTCGCTATCGATCAGCTATCCGTCCTTCTGTCCTTCTCCCATTGCGAATTCAGAGTCGCCTTCACGATCTCCGTCCTGGACCGGGCGGACCCGCTTCATATGACCGACTTAGTCGCATTTAAAGCTCATACCCTTGCAATTAAACTCGTTCTTTCGTGGTCCGTTCTGATTTCCCGTTCCGCTCTCCTTTCGACCGTCTCCTCGTCCGCCTTGGACCCGGCCGCTATTCACCTTGACGCGCGTTCCACTGTCTCCTTCTTTTCCAGCCGCTCATACTCTTTCAAAAGCTTCTCGTTCACATCGATTAGTGTCACAGCTGTTGCGCTCTCAAAGATCGACGAGATCAGCTTGTACTCGGACGGTAAGCTGCTCAGCAGCACAACCAAATGTCGTGCGCTGTCAACTGGCTCTCTCAGCGTCTGCAATCCGACGATCAGTTCGTCGAACAGGTCCAGATGGTTGGTCATGTCGCATCGTCGAGGAAATGCAACAACACGGGCACGCTTACAGTCCAAATCGCCCGTTTTAGTGGTAAGATATTGATCTCGAGCCTTCAATAATAATAGAAATTGTTTCTGTGTCGGTGCTTTGGCAGTCCGAGCTCACGCTGATCTTTTTAGCGAGTTTTCTATGAGCTGATGTAAATGCGTTGTCGCGCCATTGGCAGATGTATTTCTTTTGGCCAACCGTGAGGTTGCCGATATGGTTGGGGCGCTTTACCATCTTGTTGGAACTCGGCGAAATGCGAGCAAGGGCTTCTGAGAGCCTCGGCGGGCGAAGTATCGTTGGTTTTCAGCCATCCACTTTGAAACTTAATCGTGCTGCTGTACCTAACCCCCCCTTTACGAGAGCAAATCTTGAATGCACATACTATTTTTCACATGGTTAATATCAAGCATGTTAAAAAAGTCTTGTATAGAAAAAAAGATCGGTGTCTGTATATTTGTACAGGATCCTGCAATCGTACGTATTATGGACACACATGCTTTATATCCAGCATGGTAAGTAGATTCCGTAAAGCCTATACGCGACATCGTGCATGTGCAAATGGCTGTTATATTGGGAATGAATCGTTTTTGACGGAGGCACGTGCAGAACGGCTACGAAAGCAAATTTGTGTATTGCATCTGTTTGCTAAAAGCAAGTCATTTGGGCTATTACTTTCGCAGCTTCACTGTTTCCTACTCTTGCTGCTCTCTCGCTACCGCGTCGTCATCCCAGCTTCCGTTGACTCGTTCTGATCACTATCAGAATTTTCACCACCATCACTTCCCTCATTGCCGAGCCCTGCGGCCTCCTCCTCGTCCCCACCGTCCTCCTCCTCTTCACGACCCCCTTGTCCTCCCGTCCGCTTTTTTGGTGGGGCCCTCAACTGGATACTGCGGCCGTGGCGCGGCTGTGGGCGCTCGCTTCCATTGCGCCAAAGCTGGTGCCAAATGGAGAAGCAAGTCTGGTTAATATTTGGGTAATGTGCTTGGCGCACCTTGTCACACAAGTAGAATTGCGTCACCTGCCGCTGTGTACTGCTTGTAATCCGTATAGTACAGACCTTGCACTGCCGTTGACGCCGCTTTCGAATTCCAATCACCTCCACCCACTCGTCGTCCATCTTTAACTGGTGGGTGGACGGTGGAACGTCGCCATGCAATGGTGTAACTGGTGAGTACATCTTTGGACACATACAGTAATAGCTAACAGTGTGAGCAACCAGCAGAATAAGCACCTTCTTTATCGTGTCTGCAAATTCGGCCGACCCCACTTGAAGTAGCCGGGCTTGCAGCTGGGCGATGAAAGCGGTTCGTTTGAATGGTTCCGACAGAATAGACGCTCCTCTCAAGAAGTTGTAGAGGACTTTGTATCTGTTAAATTAGACAAATTAGACCCTTCTACGATGCGCCAATTGTCAATGATGTCCTTCCAGCGTTCGGCCTCCTCCTTACTTCGTGGAATCGCTGTCCCCCGCGACGGTTTGTTGTAGAAACTGCGCCAACTGCAGGTGTAGAACTCGGTGAATCGCCAGTTTGAGGTGATCTAGTGACAGTTCATCACTCGTCTCCGTGTCGCTCTCGCTTGGGATCTCATCATCCATATCAGCTCCAAAATTATACGTGCCCTCGTACCATTCAGCTGACCCAGTGTCTGAATCTTCGTAATCGAAATCCAAAGCACCACCATCATAGATGGTATCAACTTGACGGAAATCTTGACGGGAATAGAGATGAGGCGGGGTTGTGGGAACCGTAGTTGTGTGAATTACAGTAGCCATATTCAGTGTCCTTGCAAAACCAGCAGCAATATACAGCATGCTGTCAGAAATAAATCTCGCACATGCTTGATATCCATCATGTGACAGCGTACCTGGCAGCCGAAGATCGAGATGGCGTTAGCAATGAAGTATGTTGCGCAGAGGAAGCACCTTCCGATGTCGACATGGGTCCACAATATGCCTGCGTTGTGTTTGTTGCACATGGCAGAGATGGCAACACCAACAGACGCATCGCTACAAACAATTACGAACATGAAGTGTCGCCACCAACAGACGCATCGCTACAAGCAATTACGAACATGAAGTGTGATAAACACATCGTACTCAAAACGCATAATCTCCTCACCTGACGTCTTCTTCATCTGCAGCAACGTGTGGGCTTGTTGTCCGCGCAAATTTGTCAGCTCTTAAACTCTTGGATGGTGCGCGCTTACGCTTACCTTTTGCTTTGGCCTTGCCAGGCGCCTTTTCCGGTCTTTTCTTCTTCGCCGCCTTCTTCGGTGCTGTGAGATCTGCCGCTGCCGCCATGTCAAGCTAAGCGTCGTCATTTCCTTGGTCTTCTCCCATTTCCACGTAATCTTCGTCTCCGCTGTCAATCCCATCCTCATCAGCAGAAGCAGCATCGGCAGCAAGCTTTTCTGCATACAGTGCTGCGACTGGCTCCTTCCCTTTCAATCGCGGCACTCTTACCAGCAAATTGTAATACCCCACTTGTGCGCCCTTCTTCTGGTACGTAGCTGGAGCAGGAGGCTTGCGTGAAGCCACTGTCATCCTAGGCCGCCTTCCTGCCGTTGCTGACGTAGGAACTGAAACAAGCATTTCATCCGCAACTTCTTCGCCAAAGTCAGCATCGCGGTCGCGCGTACCGTCGACATACGCACGGTGCACTTCAAGCAGGCGGGCGCGTTCTGCGCCTTCCTTCCCCTCGAGACGACGCAGGGACGCCTCCGCGTCAGCGCGCGTGACGCGGCGGGGAGGCATCTTGGTCCCGCCTTTCGTTTTGGAGAATGAATGAATAGCTCAGAGGCTTCTCGTTTGAAGCACTGTCTTTACGACAGCGTATCTCAAAGGAACTTCCTCTTTACAAGTTAGGACCCCAAGCCCTGTACATTGGGGACTACTTGGACTAAACGCTCATTCTATGACGTTCCCCACATGCTTCGTTATCAAGCCTTAGTGACGGGGGGGGGGGTTAATACTAACAGCTGTCACGGGTTGTATTAATTCGACGAGGGGATCTGTACAGTAAAACAAGCGATGTGACCTAAAATGAAAATTCTTTGAGCGCTCCAGGCCGTACCTCTATTGTCAGCACAGCTAAATCTGTGCAAGATTAGAACACTACACGTACGGCAGCAGAAATGGAGCGCCTTCGACGAGCGGATACGTCGCGAAAACGGCCCTCCCATGCTGTCACGGACGACGATAGCGGCCGCGATGATTAAGCCACTATCTGGGAAGTCGACGCCGCTGGCGCTATCGGGTCCAATGCGAGTGTCAACGACTTCAGTCTCTCTGACGCTTCTTGGGTAAGGACGAGCTAAGATCAAGGGGGAGGCTGTTCTGTCTCGTCCAGGTGAAGGCGGTGTTCAAGACGGGGGAGTATTGCACGCGTACTTGGACTAGTACCAGAAGAAACCATATCAGGTAAGAGTACACACACTGTTGGTTTAAAGGCTCTATAATATTCATCTCCGTATGTGTACCCGATCATGTAGGTACTAGGGACGCTCTCTACAAGAATCGCTGTAGTGCGGGACAAGAATACCAACAGCGCGCTAAAGTGTAGTGGGGTTATCCCTGCGACTGGGAGGTCTACGTCAAGACACGTATCGGTGGAAAGTACATGTATTGCAGCATGACGAACGACCGCGATAGTCCGTCTTGAACTCGTGCCGTCGTCGTGCCATCGCGATACAATTGTGAATTCTCGTTTGGCTGTAGTATTCACGCAGCGTATACCAGGCCTGCATGGCACGGGTCGCAGACCAAATTTTTGTCTGATGTTGGAGCTCTACACCTTGAGTGATGATAGCGAGCGCTTTTCCGTCCTAGACCAACCAGGCTTCCGTAACCTTTTTTTTTGCTTGACCACCTCCACATGCACAAGAAAACCCTTACGAGCCAGCGTCATACGCATATTATACTCCCAGGTAAAGTAGTTTCCACTGCAGCTCCCTACTCGAGTCCTCGGACGCTATGATCGAGCGCACTATTGCGATGAACACCACGTCTCATTTCTGGACCATTAAGACGTTTTTGCCAATGATGAGCAAGCGGAACAAGGGCCACATCGTGTCGGTGGCCAGTGCCGCCAACAGGTTTACAGTCGCAAGAACGCTCTACACACACGCTCCAGTCATGACGACCAATAAAGTCAAAGTTGTTTCGGTTCGTACCGTCGGTCAGATTACGGTCCGTCCCGTTTAACCCAGATCGGATTACGCCCCTATCAGGAACGATTGTGATTGGACAATAGACATAAGTTACAGAATGGATGGTTTGGGTACGGTGCTCGCACAAATAGTTACAAGACAACAACAAGGGGGACAATAGAGCGATAGCGTTTAGAAATACACGTAGTAGAGTTTCGGCTAGCACTAACCTACTCACTTCAACGCTTGCCTCCATGGCGGCGTACTTCCACATCAACTACACCATTTAGTACTTGCCAAATCGTCGCCACATGAGTAAGAAGCGGCAGAGCCGTTGCTATGCGAATGTGTCGTACAACCGACCGTTCAGCATTGGGTGAACAATCGGCTTACAACGCAATGTAAGCTGGATGCTGAGCGAGATAGCAAAAAACGAGTTACGCAGTACCGTGATGTTATACCAAAATATATTTCCAATTTTAAAGACGATTTCGAGGGTTTTGCGTATTCATGTACTGACTCGGACAGAAGGCCCCCTTGTTGTTGTTGTTGTTAAAAGCAAATGCCGAAGTGAGTAGATTAAAGTCAATTAAATCTGTCCCCTAAACTACGTGCGTTGTCCTCCATGTTGTCTTCTTGTCAAGTGCCCCTGGCCATCCACCAGATTAACCGGTTTGGGAACGGGTCATCCTGGAACGGTCCATCTTGGAACGTCATGCCGGTTAGCCGAACCGTGCAGAGTCGGCGCATATCAACACCACTGAATAAGCGTAGCTTGTACTTTATATACCTCTTTATAGCCGGTCACATTGATTGGGGTACATTTGACAAATCACGAGATCGATGTGAATTTCCTATGCAAATTAATCAGACGGCCCTTCGCTTATTGAAGTGAAGTTCTGAACTGAATAGGCCCGTGCTTTGCTTATAACAGTGTGGATGTAAAGAAACGGCAAAGGTTACATGTATTGGACTTACATTAACCTACATTTGCTGAACAGATAACGACTGGTGTAGAGAGCGTTCCCTGTAGCTTCGTCTTCACTGTTCGTTACTACATCAACGGCCATTATTTAAAATACTAAAGC
This sequence comes from Phytophthora infestans T30-4, assembly GCF_000142945.1. Lineage (NCBI taxonomy): Eukaryota > Oomycota > Peronosporomycetes > Peronosporales > Peronosporaceae > Phytophthora > Phytophthora infestans. Next base: position 953,995 of record NW_003303745.1, read on the forward strand.
GAGCAGCAATTGTCGCGGTCTTCCTCTAATCGAAGTCGTGAGTATCTTGGACCGACGTAGGCGGTAGTAGTATTAGCGACACTACTGGGATAGTAATGTAAAAGCTGATATATTCTTGTGTTGTTTGTTAGAAGGATTTTCACGACTGACTTCCTCGTTTCACCTCGCGAAGCGTTTCTAGAGCTTCTTACTTTTTAGCAGATCCCTCGTGCGTGGCGGTCCAGCTCCACGACCAGCTGCTTCACGACTTCACACTTGGAACGTCACTGTCTTAGTCGCAGGTCCCGCTTGCTTGGACGTGGTCCGGAGAGTCTGGAGTGAGTAGACCTTCTGCAAGCAGTCAGCCAGCATCGTTAATCCACCATCTAACTGTACACCGTGACAATTCTCCCCGACTGACACTCGGTGACCTCGCCGAGCCGCATCGCCCGGAGCCTGTCGCACGGTGTCTTCCACAGTCAGATCTGGAACGTTCCCACGTGACGCTCCACTTGCATTCGGACTCTCGTAACTCCAGGTAGACGTCCACGATCAATACAACCAGCGCCACTCCCATCCAGCAACACAGTATTCCTTCGACGCTCTGGTACACCAGGCGGGGCAAGTAGATTAGGATAGACAGTAGTAATGACGTCAGCAAGTAGCTCCGAGCGATAAAGTCTCCAACTCTATCCACAACAGCTACCACAGCTTCGCTAGTGGTGCGATCGTACCGGCAGGACGTTCCCCATAGCAAGCGACTCGCATCGGGAACGTACATGCAGCACGAATGGTGGAACGCCTCACACCACTTAAGACACATACGACCTGGAATCCCGAATCGGGACTCATAGTCCTGCAACACCGCGATAGGAGCCAAGACCAGTAGCTTCACTAGCGCGCACGCGTACTCCGGGGGTGGCACAGCTGCGACATGGGCATTTCGAGCCGCCACCAGGTAGCGATCGCAGCAAGTGTACCAGAACAAGTAAATAGCACGTACGTTCTCGATCGTTCCGTCGAGGAACGCCCACGACACGTTCCGCAGAGGCGTCGCTGCAAACCAGATCACAATCCCCATCACAGCGCTGCCGACGACCCTCATCGCGTCCGCCACTTCGAACTCCATCGCCCAGTCTGCCTGTTCTGCCCATTTCGCAAACGCTCCCAGCATCGCCATCAATCGTCAAGTGACATCGTCACAACAGCAGCTCCTCCAGACCGTTAGCAGTTAGGAAGGTTCTCCAACCGACACCTTGTCCGCCCAAGTCACCAAGCATCACTGCGTCCCTCAGTCAACGCCACGTCCTAACTGTCGAAGCCCCTCGCGTTCCCCTTGGCAGCCATCAAGTAAAAACGTTCAGATTTCGGGTTTCTCTCATTTCGCATTCCGCTCCCGCCATGTCCACGCGACTTTCCGCCGCCGAGCTGAGGCGCTTCCGGGCGTTCTTCAACGCCGCCCTCGACCATGAAGAGCAGGGCAACCCGAGGGACACAGCGCAAGTCTTCCAGCAGCAGTTCTGGACCGAGTTGCGCGCCCGCCTGGGTGCTAACAGCATGTCGTTAGGACCCCAGTTCTTGAACCAGCTTGCCGATGACATCCTGAATGGTCAGACCGACGCTTCGCTCCAAGGAACCGCTGTGGCCCTCCCCGCGCCGTCAGACTCCGCTCCCTCTTCAGGCTCCGCTACGGCGTCGACAGCGTCGTCGAGCAAGCAGTCGAAGTCGCCTTCCAAGAAGACACCCAAGTCGCCTAAGTCGCTAGCGCGAGGCAAGCGTAAGTCCAGCGGTGACGACTCTACTTCCAAGTCGTCCGCGAAGAAGGCTCGCGTCGTCAGCAAGCCCAAGAAGCCGCACGTTCCATCCAACGAGTTTGGTCATCTTCTCGACGTGAGCCGCACTGCTCCAGCTCCCGATCGTCGGGCGATTGCTGCCATCTTGGCGAAGGCAGAGGCCTTTGGTAAGAAGTCGTGACGCCTCGCGTACCCTTGGACCGGTCGTCCCATGTGGTACGATCCAATCAAGTTCAGTCAAGTATACCGCGCGCACTGGCGTTTCTGGATGACCCATCGCCGTGCTTTCTGGGAGTGGACCCTACACGCTCCTCTTGCCACGGCCGCGGCCATGACTCAGCGTCGTAAGCTGAAGATGCGCGCCATTCAAGCCCGCAGGGCCTTCACCAGCCTTTGCAAAAAAGACATAAGGCTTTTTTGCCTTCCTCGAGATCTTGGAGAAGCGCCCTGAGATGTATTGGCTCGGGGGCCAGCCCGGCAGAGCCACACACGATGGCCGCCCCTACAGCGGACCCATTGTCGAGGACCTAGCGACCCTGAAGCAGAAGGACAAGGAACGCTACGACGCCACGCTCGAGAACGCGCTGGACCCGTCGATTATCGACACTTACGGGTACCCCAGCATGCGCTCATTGTTTGAGTCTACGGACGCGGTGAATCCGGATGCAGACGAGAAGAGCCGGATCTCCCTCGCTGCCCTGGCGCGAGCTCGCCGCGACACCATGTCAAGCACGAATCCAAACGTAACTTGGGCTGGTGAAAAGGACGAGGAACCGTGACAGACGCTCGTAAACAACCACGCCGTCAAGCTGGATCAATACGACATTATGGCCCAGATCACCGCGGGAACGTACGAAGTCCCAACTGTCCGTCCAGCACGGAACGTCGTCACGACGAGTGGTCCGAGTTCGAAGAGAAGGAAGCTGCGGCCGACGGCGACGACGCTTCTGGTAGCGACGACGAGGGGTCCGAAGCCGGCGACGACGAAGTCGAGCTGGAAGAGGAGGAATTCGTCGAGCACAAGGACGGCAACGAGGAAAGCGATAAGGACGAAGATGAGGACGACCAGAAGAAGGCCGCCAAGTAGCCCATCTTTGCGATGTAGCCGGTCGTAGCTCTCGTTTCCTTTTACCGTAACGTTCCGTCGTTTCTCGTCGTTGCGTCTTGTTCCTGGCTCTTCGTTTCTATCGTCAACGAATCTCTCTTAAAGCGCTTCTTCTCTTTCCAAACCAACGCATCCGAACTCCCTCGGCCTCCAAACTACCGCTTCATAAACTTCCTCACTTTCCAGACTGATTGCTCACAAACTCCTTCACGTTGCAAACTGATGCTTCACAAACTCCATCACGTTCCACATCGACACACTCAGTCTTCGTATGCTCGTGACGCTCCCAAAATACCCAACTCCGTAAAACCCAAAGAACAACCCGTTGTCGTTCCAAAATAGAAAATATGTAGACGTCACTCAGTGTTCCGAGACTCAGCGAGCCCCAAACACCCTCGAGCAGTCCCACTACTGCACGCGTTCTAACCGGCTCCCGTCGCCAGCTAGAACAACACCACAGCATCGTCGACATCAGCATTAGCTTCGACCAATCTGACGTTCCGACGCAACTCCGGCAGTCCTCTCTTCTTCCGATCTGCGTCCTCAAAGGCACGTATCATCGTTCCAAACGCCGGTGCCAACGCCGCTCGAGGCAACCAGAACGTCTCATACGTGGAAGTGAGTACGAGATACTGCAACGCACGCTTTTCGACTCTCTTCGCGATCACGTCCACTATCGGCGACGACACTCCCGAGAACGCAGTTTCTTCTTCGCATATAGAGAGACGTTCCACAAAGCTCGTCGATGGCAGGTCATCGACGTCCAATGGACCCGTACCGTCTTCATCCTCTTCTTCTTCGGCTCTATCAGGCTTCTCGTCTGCGTAGGTTCGACTCCAGCGTCCTTGAAATCGCTTCAGACGGTTAACGCTCACCGTGACGACCTTGTTCGGGTGTGTCGGAATCGCGATCCTGTAGGCGTTCTCCCCGACTTGGCCAACAATACGGTAGGGACCGTGCCAGGAGAACGCCAGCTTCTTCGTCCTGCGCTCCCCCACTCGGGCTCTAAAGTATAGGTACACCTAGACAGCGTCTTCTTCTGCATATGTCCCTTCACTTTGCTTAAGACTTGCGAGAGTCACGCAACGAGCGATACAACTTCCTGCGGTACGTCGCAACTTCGTTACTGTTCCAGTCCCTTCCTGTGTTTAGGAACGCCAAGTCGATAGGTAGTACCGGATCACGTCCGTACAGGCTAAAGAACGGGGTGTCACCGAGGCCTTCGTGATATGCCGTCCGGTACGCGAATAGGACCCTTGGCAGGTACACGTCCCAATCCGTCTGTGTCTCGTTCACAAACATACGTAGCATGCCCATCAACGTTTCGTTGAAATGTTCCACCAGACCTTGTCTTTGCGGGTGGTACGCCGCTCCGAACAACTTCTTAATCCCCAACGTCTGATACCATGACTTGGCCAGATTGGACGTGGCGTTGGAACCACGATCACTTAGTAGACATTCCGGTACTCCATGACGGCAGATAACACCCTCTATCATTACTTTTTCCAACGAGATTGTGTCCAACGAAGCGACCGCAAATGCCTCGACCCATCTTGTGAAATAGTCCACAAACACTAGGATGTACTTGTTGCCACGAGGAGTGACGACAAACGGTTCAATTGCATCGACTACGAGTAGCGAGAACAAGCCAGACAAGTCCTGAACCGGCATCCGTTGCATCAGCCCAGCTCTCCAAGGTCTATATCCCTTTCCTCCACTACAGAAAGAACATTCACGCACGTACTCGATCACGTCCTTCCTCCACCCATGCCAATACGCGTGGCGTCTCACCGTGTCCGTCGTCTTCGTTCTCCCTAAGTGAGCAGAGAAGATGTCGGCGTGACAATAGTGCAGGACCGTCTCAATGAACGGTAACGGGACAGTTGGAACGCACACAGTTCTGGCTGGACCGGCACGTGCTCCTAGATGTACGAGACTTGCCAGAACTCCGTATTCGAATCAAGTAGTGCGGAGAGATCTTCAGCACACTCACTCTCAATTGTGGATGAAGAGCCAAGGCTCCATCTTTCAGGAACGCCTTTAGCGCTCGCATCCAGGGCACACGTTTTTGTTCAGCCACGAACTTGTCATAGTTCAACCCAAACACGTCAATCGGTGATGAGTTCGCTTGTAGAGCTTTCCTTTGCGAGTCTTCTTCCTGCTCCGCCTGCGTGAGAGGCTCGACAGCCACGGACGCATCCTCTGTCTGTTGGTTACTTCTTTCAGTCTCTCCGTTAGGATCCGTAGTCTCGGCAGGCTCCCCGACTGGGATTGGAACGTCGGTGACGTTCCGACCCAGCGTTCCGTTTAAGGCATGCGTTCCCGATCGAGTCTGCAAGTCGTCTGAAGTCGGTACTTGTAAGTGTGAGGAGTCTCTTCCTCGCTGTCCTTAAAAAGGTCTGCCATCCGGATGGCGCTAACAATACTAGCATCCGGTCGGTGATACAGCCTCGACAAACCATCAGCGTGTCCTATCGACGTTCCAGGCTTGTGGTATATCTTAAACCGTAGCTGCGACAGCTCCATGGCCCATCGTGCCAACTTGGCGTTTCACGTTCTTGTTGTCTCGCCGAAGATCCACGTGAGAGCTTGATGGTCTGTGTACAGATCAAATTCCGCGAGACTCAGATAACACCGGAACTTGCGTGTCGACCACACGATTCCCCAGCACACAATTTCTGTCGCTCCACTTGTCTTGTTAGCCCAGTTCCGTTGTGATTCAACTAGTATCTTACTCGCGTACGCGATCGACCTGTCTCTCTTGTCGACCTCTTGCATCAGACATGCTCCCACCGCTAAGTGTGACGAATCTACATAGAGCTTAAACCTTTTCTTGAAGTCTGGATACACCAGTATCGGTGTTTTCACTAACGCTCGTTGTAGCTGTCGGAACGCGCCCTCACAGTCGTCATTCCATCTGAAATCGACGTCGTTCTGCTTCAAGCGTTCCAGCGACGCAGAAATCGCAGGGAATCCCGATATGTAGCGTCGAAAGTAGCTTGTCTGACCCAGGAATGCTCTAACCGTGTGCAAGTCATGCGGTCTCTCGATGTTCATGATCGCTTTTGCCTTCTCAGGGTTTGGTAGCATTCCAGGCGGCGTCACGATATGCCCTAGGAACGCCACTTGGTCACGTCCCCAATGGCGCTTCTTCATCTTCAACTTAAACCCTGCCGCTCGGAAACGATTTAGAACATGTCGTACCCGCATCAAATGTGTCGGGAAGTCGTCACGGAAGACAACACAGTCGTCTAAGTAGACGACCACGTCCTCCACTTGAGATCAACGAGAACGTTCTCCATCAGACGCTCAAATGCGGGCAAAACAGACACAAACCAAACGGCGTGACTAACCACTCGTAGAGGCCGAATTTGCTCGTGAAAGCCGTCTTTTCCACGCTGTCGAGGTCCATTGGAACGTTCCAATATCCTGAAGCGATGTCCATCGTGGAGAAAAGCTTCGCGTTCCCCAGAACGTCCAGGATGTCATCGATCAAAGTCATTGGGTAACTGTTCTTCACGACCACGGCGTTTAGTTTCCGATAATCGATGCAGAATCTTACGCCACCATCAGGCTTCCGTATCATCAACACAGGACTGGCCCACGGGCTTGTCGACGGTCTGATAAGTCCGAGATCTAGGTACTTTTGAATCTCTGCTTCCATGACATCTCCTTCAGCTTTCGACACTCTGTACGGAGGCTGTTTAATAGGCGCGTGATCTCCGGTGTCGATGCTGAATTGTAGCAGGTCCGTCCTTCCTGGTTTCTTAGAAGTTTCGACGAATAAGTCTCTCAGGTCCTTCAACATCTTCGCGAAGAGACCCCTCTGTTCTGCACCGAGTGACGAGTCTTCAAAGTCCACTTCGAAGTCGTCCTCCTCGCTGTCGTCTATGGCGGCACTCATCTCAGCCTCGATCGCTCCAACTTCAGCCGTCGTGTTCCCTTTCACCGTACTCAGCACTGCGCTTACGTTCCTCGTCGTTTCGTCTGACTCAGAGACTCTAGTTGCGAACGCTGACTTGAAAACGATGGTTACAGCAGCGACGTACGCGCCAGACTTGATCTCTACCTCTTCCGCGGAAGCATTACACACTTCGCCCAACACCGTTCCATCCGTCACGGTACACAACGTCCTCGCGATTCCCAAAGCTTCGTCCGTTCCGGGAACGCCCCCGACCAACACAACTGAGTGGACCTTCATCGTTCCGCGAACGCTCGCTCTCACTAAGACCTGGCGTCCGGGTTTTAGACGCACCGTCGACGATATTGTAGCCGCGTAGGTTTCTTCTACCCGTGTCGCACCCAACGGGATCCCTTCTCCCGTCTCCTTCAGTGTCATCGACTGCTCCTCGTGGTCAATCACCGCGCAGAACGCCCTTAGCGAGTCCGCTCCGAGAATTGCGTCCACAAACAAGTGATCGGTCACGACGAAAGGAAGCGTCTTCTACAGCGTTCCAAGCGTGACGGGCAAGTCGATAACCCCACTAACGTGAATATTGTGCCTCGAGACACTATCCAAGCCCCCAGTATAAGGTCGTAGAGGTTCGGAGGCTAGTCCGAGACGCCTCAGCACGCGTTTGTCGACAAGACTGGCAACCGCCCCTGTATCCGCCAGCATTTCGGACGGGCAGCAATCGATAAAGCCGTCCGACAGCGCTTGTACACCCCCAACGCTGCAGATGACTCGATTGCCATCCGGCACGACACTTTCACCGTCGTCGAAGACGTCATCGCCGCTCACTTCGCGCAGCCCAGGGCTTCTCCGCGGCTTGGGAGCTCTTCTCACGTTTAGCAAATAAGCCTCGGGCTCCTCTTCTCCTATTTTGGGATCTCCGTCCTTGATAGTCGCACCAAAAGTCACCCTCTTCCTGGAACTTGTCCCAACGGTCGCAGCCACTATTTTTGACGTCTTGTCCCGTCTGTCGCACAGCTTGTCGCGAATAACGGAAGCTTCTGTCCCGAAATAGTCTCGTGCCCAGGCCAACGCTCGATTTTGGAACGTCTCAGTCAGCGTTCCACCCACTTTAACGAGGTGGTCTCGGAGCGAGTCCTCGTCCAATAAAACTATGTTCTCGTTGTCGCGCAAGGGTGGGATGTCGTCTTCAGCATCACTGTTCCCCCCGCTCTCAGGAACGTCAGATTGACGATCCTTCGTAGCGTTCTGCGCTTGTTTGAGGAGCTCGTACACTCGGTTACAAATTATGGAACGTCATCGAAATGGTAGCGTTCCCTTCTCCTCCGCAGGGAGTTCCGAGATTGGCACAGCGTCCTCTTCGAGTCCGACACAAACGTTCTGTGTGAGCTCGCTCTCCAGCGCGTCCTCAGACGTCTCCGTATAGCCCTTACGCTTGTCCTCGTCCGTCGTAACGGAACCAACGACCGTCGTCGACTTCTATCCCGTTCCTCCGACATCCCTGAAGTCCCGATTTGCACGCTTCGCTTCAGTCGACGTCTCTAGCGTGTGAGCGTACCAGTCCAGCCAATACTCTGGCGTTCCGAAATCTCCAGACGAGACCTCCCGGGTACGTTCCAACACGTCTTCCGGTCCCCCAAACTCGACACTCATTTCCGCGAGTGTCGGCTTCCCTTGTTTATCCGCGTTCCGCTTGGCACGTAGCAGCACCTCTTCTTCGTTCATCGGGAACAATCGTTCTTCCAATTCCTTCTCGTACTCCTCGGGTTCATTCTTCACTACCTAGCTGCCACCGTGCTCGAACATATCCAGCTCCTCGTCGGTAAGCAGGCGCTCGTAGCGCTGCGTCGAATCCTTCCCCTTAGTACGTTATTCGTCCTCCTCGGCCTTCTGAGCTTCTGTCCTTTCTTGACCGGTGCTCACTTGTCCAATGACTGCCGAGAGCTGACTTGACCTGGCGTCAGATGCGTCCTCCGTGATCGTTTCGAGTGCTCCTTCGTACTGCTTTGAGCGGGTGAACAGCGTCTCCGCCTCCTCACTCTCTTGGCACTTCTCTTCGGCGTCCAACGTAGTCTCGGGGCGTTCCGTTGCTCCCCTTACTGACGCCTTCCACCAACTTGGAACGTTCCGTTGCTCCGTTTTCCCAGTTTAGCTTCGCCGAGGAACGTTCCGTTGTTTCCTCAGCGACCACTCTCTCTTGTACGGGCCTTACAATAGAGCCCTCTACCTCTCAACACTCGTACTTGGCGTCTGACGCAGTCTCGGGGCGTTCCGTTGCTCCCTTACTGACGTCCTGTACCAACTCAGAACGTGCTCTCTTTTCGTTTTCCCAGTTCAGCGTCGCAGAGGAACGTTCCGTTGTTACCTCAGCGACCACTCCGTCTCGTGCGGTCCTCTCCGAAGAGCCCCCAATCTTCTCGTCTCGCTCTAGCCCAGTCGTTCAGTCGGACTGCTCTCTCTGCTCGTTCCACTTTTAGTTTCCACAATTTCCGTCGTTACGCTCGTGACTGGAACGTCACGTGCGCCTTCTTCTTTCATCACACCTCTCCCGAGAGCCCTCTGATGTCCACTCGCCAAGTCCTGTCGCGGTGAACCCTCATCTCTCTTCGTGTCGCAACCAGGCAAGAGAAAGGAGCGACACTTCCTTCCCCTTCCTCCTGCCCCCTTCATTGTTCGGACGTACCAGCGGGTGCAGTCACGTTCCCAGCGGACACGCTCTGCATCATTCCTCGCAAAGTATCGAGGTTCGGGCATCTCGCCACCAGGTGACCCGCCTTACCACACAGCAGACATTCCGCTTGGCGTCGCTCTCCGTTCCGGTAATTCCCTTGAGGTCTTGGCCAGTTGCACTCCATCGAGTAGTGTCCAAGTTCGTTACACCGATCGCAACGACCTTGTTCACGGGGACACATCTCACGTCCACATCCAACACGACCACAGCGTCCGCAAACCACTTCTCCTTCCGTAATACGCGTGTCAGGCCCTAGTCGGATGCGAAGAGGTCCGAGCGGGGCGCCAGCCACGTTCCCATTCGGAGTTAGAACGCCAGTACTTGGAACGTTCGTAGCCACGGCGCCAACGAACCCTTGTGACGTTCGAGGATTCCGCTGCTGCTTCAGCATCAACTGGTTCATTTGTTGAAGCTGCTGGAGCATCTGCGACTGCGTGGACGTCACTGCGTTCACGTTCCTCAGCGTCGTTCCACTATCCGCAAACTCGTCCTCTTCTTCCACAGGGAGGTGCAGATTCTTGTACAACAATAAAGTGCACGCTTCCTAAATCGACGCAGCTAAGTTCGCGTTCAAAACGGCTCGCATCTACTTGTTCTTTAATCCCACGAAGAAAAATTCGTACTGCATACGAGGTTCGTGATAGTTTAGGTACTCGCACATCGTAATGATTCTGTCGCCCCACTCTTCCGCAGATTCGCCGTAGTTCCTCTTAGCGGCCTTGCGTCGGCCCCACAACTCAGCTGGCGTCTGAAAGATGAAGCGGTTGTGGAATCTCACGCGCAGGGCTTCAAAATCGTTGATCCTCGCATTGTACCACCGTTCCTGACCCAACGTGCCCTTCAGACACTGCTCTAAAGCTGTCAACCGCATTTGGTCGTCCATACCGAGCGTACACTTCTCGAAGGAACGCCAGAACGCGGCCGCCCTTTCGTACGTGGCCGTCTCTGAGTAGAATGGAACGATAACTTTCACAGCGTTCCGCAATTCCGTCGGGATACCAATAATCGGAACGTCCCGCGGAGCGCCTCTCTCTGACCCGTGCGAGCCATTGTGGACTTCTTCGTCGTAGTACGGACTCGTCACGTGCCCTAGCGGAGGTACTGCGTTAGGTGCGTACCTTCCTTCCTGAGCACCCACGTAACCTTCTTGTCCTAGCGCTCCTGCTCGTCCCTGGAACGTTGCAACCTTCATAGGAGACGTTCTCTGGAACGGCAATCCGTACGTTCCGCTTCTGGGGCTGGCAGGTGTCTGCCGTTTAGACGCTGCAGACCACGCGGGTATCGTTTCAGCAGCAGCCCACCCAGGTGTCGACGCCATTGGTGGTTGGAAGGGACGGTAGAACGCACTCCTTTGGGGCGTTCCACCACCTCCACCGTTCCACGTGGAACCAGCCGTTGGAATTGACACACCTGCATACGAAGGAATAGCAGCCATCGGCATTCGGCTAGGTGTCGAAACCGGCATTTGATTCCTTATCCCCGGGGCCATAGGTCCTTCATACCCCATCACCGAAGACGTCACTGGTCGGGTTTGACACGGTACGTGGCACGTGTCCTGTAGCTTGAGGTCTTGGAGACGGCACCGGCGTTCCATTCGTCACTCATGCCCTCTGTAGCAATTGGGCGAGACCGTCCATGATGAGAGCCTGTAAGGCTGGGTCCGTCGTCGGCGTTCCACTTCCTCTCGTCGGCGTTCTCATCGATTGAACAGGCGTTGCTCCGTGACTTCCACTAGGCACGTACGCTCGCGTAGGTGTTCCAGCAGCAACAGGTGCAGCCCCTGTTCCTTGTTGGCCCGGTACGTTGTTGTCGGGATTGTCCGTACACTGACGTGACCATGGACACAAACCCTTCTAGAGTCGTCCATCGGTTGCAAGGAGGGACGATTCCGATCCAAGGCGAATCCCACCTCGCGGCGACCTCCCTGGTCCATCACTGAAGCGTCCAGGAGCATACCCGTCGTCGCCCTTGCAGGTGTCGTTCCTTCGCTGGGCGCCGGTTGACGTGCCCACTGCTCAAGGACTGTGTTGGACATCTGTCTGCCCTGAGGCGTTCCAGACGCAGACTCAACCGTCCTTCTCGTTCCCGGAGACGGAGACGCCGAGTCGAACATATCCTCGTCTTCCACGTGGACCGCTCGTGTCTCGTGCCTTTCCGTCTCGGGATCAGCTCGCTGCGGCGTGCCACGTTCCTTGCCATCTCTCTGGCGTTCCCTTCCTTGAAGTCTCTGCGGCGTGCCGTCTTCAGCAGCTCTCTCAGCGCGCGCTTCCTCTTGAACTCCATCGACTTGTCTTTGCTGTAACAGCTCATACCGAACAGATGGCGATCTTGGTAGAAAAAGGAGGAGGCGGATTGCGAATGGTCGCTTCTAAGCAAAGTCATTTCGTTGTGTTATCCGGTGGCGCTTTTTGTGCGGTTCTGGTTTCACCAGATAGAGGGTGTAAGATCTTAACAGCATATTTTTGCCGTTCGTATTTCCACGAATTTGGATCATGGATTCTACTAGACGATTCGCGCGCGTGTTGCTGCGTAGTAGAAATAAACACCCCCATTTTCATGTTCAACGTTAGTGCTCTTGCTAACAAAGATTATCCCACTTATATCAAAAGTAGCAATCTCATCAGACTAACTAACTTTTTGTGCGTTCATGCGATGTAGTGTAGTCCTTACGACGGCAGATGCCTAAATTAACATCTGACCGCGTCAGCGTACCCTCGTTTATCATGTATACACTGCTACACATAGGTTGGGACAACCAATGTAATAAATAGCTAGATAGCTAGAATGATTTATTCATTATCTTTGAGTCGTTCTAGGGGCATTGAAGGAAGCTTTGAATACCAGCCCCTCGGTGGCTGAATTTGAATTTGAATTTGTTGCGGTTATGGCGACTACGCCCGAGGCGCGCTACGCTGCATCCTCGCCTACAGACCCTAAGTGCTAGCCTAGTTCCTGCGGTAGCTACCAAAGAAAAGAGAATATACATATGCATGGCCCCTGAAGAGGCACCCACCGGTGTTGGCAGGTCTATCCAGGGTTTTAAAGGGCTTGGTATGGTCAAGCGCCACTCCACCAAGCCAGTAGTTGTTCTGTTGGTATTTGTCATGTTCGTGTGTCGCGTCCAAATGAGGTCTCACTTGATAATTAAGAGGTCCCAAGCCGACTCCCATGCTCAGCTAATCGATGTCTCCGGTCGTCGGCCCACCGTCTGCCCCGGAATCAAGGATTCGCATTTCTCGTGCTGATAGCATGCGTCACCCGGTTCTTAGTCTTCTTGGCCCATTTTTTTCGTCGTGACACAATGCCAACATTGACCGCCTTGTACAGGGTTTTACGTCGACGGCGCCGAATTTCGGTGTTACAGCGCTTGTAGCTGATCTTCCAATATTGATGTAATGTCTCCCATATTCCGAGAAACAGCTGATTGTGAAGGAGTCGAGCACCGCGTTTTGTATACGACATGGCTTCCGCCCACGTCACGCTGCGGGTGGCCATTGTAGGGTAACGCCTCCACCCCATCGGGGCCGTGTAGATCGCAAGGTCGAGGCGATCCAATTGTTGCCGCACGCGGCTCCACCATAGCGTAAACACACCTGGATCCGATAGTGGGGTATACCACTCAACGTATGGGTGTTTCCCTAGAGAAGGGCCTTGGCTTTGAATTCCGTCCGATTGGGGGTGAATGAGCCACTTTGACGCACCGAACTGGCCCACCGTACCGGCCCAGATGCGTCGGGCCTCGCTGACTATACGACGGAGCTGCGGATGAGGCGATACAATTCCGATCGTAATTGCAAGCGTGTTCTTTGAGAAAATAGCTTTAAACGGTTGATGGTGTTCCGTCTGTATAACGGAGTAGTCCGTACACATGTGGAGTTCTCCAGCTGGTACCCTAACGAGCCAGCATCATCCAGCGCTGGTACACTTTGCAAAACCCACCGAGTTGGTGAAAGCCGCGACCCAGTAAATGCGTCCACCTTGTGACAGAAGACATTCATCCCACCACACGGATGAGTGAGGCACGTATATGTCATCGATCCACCAGCTCTGTACCTGTTGCGGGTCGACGAGCGGGTGCAGGTGTTCAAACTCGTCGACGCTAGCGTCCAAGGCAAACGTCACCGCTGACCACCCAGGCGTAATCTGCCCTGGTAGCGCGTCGTAGAGCCCAATGTCAGGGTCGATTTGCCGAACTGCGTCGATCAGTCGAGTCGGCAGTAGCCGGCCTCCTGGAGCCTGTTTCCGCAGAGACTGTTCCTCTCTTATGACGCTGATGAACGTTGGGTTCCTACTCAAGACGTGTGGGGCGCCAAACCATTCAATCCACTGTGTGCTGACCCACACATCATCTGTTAGCCGTACGAAAGGTTTCCATATCGTCGTCTTAGCACCCGTATCATTCCACATCGCTCTGGTCGGGAGTAGTAGATTTAAGGCAATTGTATGGCCTAATGACGGAAGTAACAGTATCTGGTCAGGAAGCCAAAGCTTACGCCCCACCTCCACATACATTGTTCGGAGCATATTTGTAAGGTCAGATACCTCGCTGCATGTTGGCTGCGTAAGCCCAAATCGGTGCTGCTGTGCGTCGGCCTCGCTGCAGTTGCGTCTAACGCATACCGCTGACCATCGGCTGTCGAATGTGTTTTTTACTGCATTTGTATGCAACGTCATCAGCTTTGCACGCCAGTAGAATCGGCACAGTGCCTCTGACCAATTTCCAGTCGTTATCATGGGGAATTCATCGTATGCCATTGTGTGCCGGTCTTCAGTGTGACGGTGTTGTTTTGCAATCCATTTCTGACGTCTATCAGCATACGAACGCTCCCTCAAGTACTTTGTTGTGCTCCCAAAAACTAGTCGGTTTTCACCGTCATAGACCATGTACTCATCGAAGGGAACCCAACTCGCATACGACATCGTCATTCGCTGTTCATGGGCCGCCCCAGCCGCAGTATCAACCACCGCTAGTGCCGATCGCTCTTGTTGCAGGCTCATATCGTCAGTCGCCACATGTTCTTGGTGAGACCGAACCCATTTTGGTACCATTGTGCCGTGTTCGTGCATAAGGCGTTGCAACGAACGAATTTCGATTCGATGTGGATCCCGGTACTTGTGCTGTGCATCGCCGTTTGCAATTTTGCGTGCCCCATTGAAGATCTGTATCCGCTTTGGCTGTCACATACTTGTTGACCGCAGTCCCCAGTAGCTATCAACCCGGCCATCAGCGCGTGTACCTCGCACCGGGTCGACGTAATATCGCTCTTGTGAATCGCCATCCGACCTGTTACTGATTGACCCTCGGGTTGTTGCATGGCCCACGTACCAGATGCGTGCTGAGTGCACGCCGCTAACACGCTTCCGTCTCCGGCTAAAACGGATACGTCAGAGCTGTTGGTGGACCATTGGTATTAAAGAGCATGATTTCGCGCTATGGGGAGGCCATCTTCGTCTACAGTTCCTATCAAACGACAGCTCCCACGTACACATTGAGGGTGGTGCCACCGCCCGCACTCACGACAACATTTCGGTAACGGCCGCATATCGAGCAGGCTGTCGACATTTCCAACGTGTGGCCGTGGTGGATAACAGATAGATAGCGCATGCGGCTTTTAGCAAGGGCTTCGTCCAGTACCTCATCATTATTGACACCATGCTTGCCGTCGACGCGAGTTGAATCCCAGATGATAACCCGCTGTCGGCGCGATGGCATCGTAGGTAGGTAGGTCGATGAGATAGGTACACAGACTGCCTCAAATTCAGCTTCCACGACCCGATGTCGGCGCTCGTAGAACACACCACTTCCGCGGGGGCGTTCATACCACCATCAATCGGAATTGTACGGCCGAGGGGATGACTACCCACGTCACCGATTTCTCTGTAGCCGATTTCGTAGTGGTCAATTACTGGTTCCGTACCGTTAGTATTCATCTTCACCACAACAATCCACTGACCCACCCCAATGCGTAGTTGGAATGGAGTCGAACCAAGTTCTACTGGAGTACAACCGACTGGACTACGGAGACGGTTGGTATCTGGCCTCGTTAAGACCTCTACCCAGTGATCCTTCATGCTCTCCAGAGTGATGCGATCGTTACCCGACCAGTGACCCTTTCTCATCAGTTCCGGTAGCTTCATGATTTGTGTGCCGGAAACGTTAGAGATATCGCCGACGTAGCGCAATTTGAAGGCCGCCTTCCAGTTGATGGCGACGAGAGAACACTGCTGCTCCGGGGGAGTGTAGTCGATGAGAGGTCGATCATTGCTACGGCTAGAACGGGTTTGGAGTGGCTGTGTCCACTCCACTGCCATGGTGAGCGGTGGATCAAACGACGCCGCGTGGCGGATCAGCTGAGCAGTCCAAGACCGAGCACCTCTCGGTGGAGCGATGGGGTAAGCTAGCGGGTGCCGTGTCAATCCAGCTCGGGTTTGGTATGCCTCTAAAAACTTTGTCAGAACATGACGGACCGAGAGAGACGGTGAGTTTAAGATACGTAGCGCCTCCACTAAGCGGTACGTATTCGCGTCAGCCTCGCAGCTTTCCAGACCCAGGCCATTCGCTTTATCATAGAACACAGCTGTATTCACGTTGAACGGCAGTCGTAGCACCGATCTCGCCACTTGACGGATGAATATATCCACCTTTGCTGCTACGTCTACGGACCCTCCAAGAACCATGCGGTAGCGCAATCGAGGGATTCATATATGGTTCACCACGTAACGGAATTCTGGTAGCAAAAGCCCTAGACGCTGTACTCGATCGGCGTCCGACACTATTCGTTGCCATGTTGATTCGAGCGACGCCGCCCACTGGTCCTCTCCGCCTTGATATATACTAAGATGTTTTAAGCCTTGCTCTGGTGACACAATTTGCACTGGTTGTGGTATTCCGTGGCCGTCATTTAAGTGCACCGCTGGGTAATGCTCCGTGGACCTAGCGAGATACATCTGGAATGACTTCGCTGAGCCGAAAACACCTCCTGTGGCATATTTACCAGTAAACATATTGGTGACCCTCGCACGAACCACCAGCCCATTATATGATGTTGTCACGTCCAGTTGATCGTCCACAAACATGGTGCTGGCAATGTTAATCCCGTGACCGTTCTGACTATGTCTGATCACGACAGGGTCTACGCATTTCTCACGCTGCTCTTGTAGGCAATCCATGTATACTCCGATGTGTAGAATAGCGAGGATCGAGCCCTGACCGATGCCGAATTCACGCTCCCCTGTGGCAATCCATCCGAATGATGTTCTCACTTCAATTTCACCTGGTCCCAGCAGACCGATCATCAGTTTTCTCACGGTGTCCGGAACTCCTAGTCCGAGATATATGAGCTCCATAACCCACGCGGGGATACGGTCATAGCACTTGAGACAATCTTTAGATACTAGTAGGAGTAGCTCCTTTAATTCCTTAGCTCGTTCAATTAGCAGCGTTGTCATGAGTGCGGCGTCTATGACAGACCTGTCCGACCGGAATCCGTGTTGCAGAAGACTGCGTGGTATACCACCATCGACGAGCTGCTTTATTACAAGAAAGAGTCGGTTGGTAAAGGCAGCTTGGACCGTGATCGGCCGCCATGGTGGTAAACCCTTAGACACATCTAATGTTGGGTCCACATTCGTCGTTTTCGGCAGGAATACCATTTGTTTCCGGCGTAGTATCTTCGGAGCTAGTCCGGTACGTAGGATTAGCTCAATAATCTTCCGTTCTCGCTGCCTCACTTGTGCTGGAGCTGAAATTAACATTTCTTGGGAAACCCCACCGTACCCTGGTGCAACATGTTGCTTCAGCTGTTTATCAATCTCTTCTTGCATCGCCGCCGTGTAGTGGTAGTCCTGCCATGTTTTGCCGGCAGTCTGCCACACGGCGGTGTATCGTCCTCCTCGCACAATATCAGGAAGAATCCATTCCTGTGCAAATTGTGGAAGTGTATGAATATCGTCCGGATTCAGAGTGTCTAAGTACCGTGGCCTGGTTGTCCTTTCATTCACGGGTATCCAATTGTCTAGTAAGACCGTTAGCTGCCTTTGCACCTCCGCCCTGTCTTCAGTGTAACTCGGCCCAGAATTGCCCGGTATTATGGCACTGCGGATAGATACCGGTGGGGGTGGCTTACCTAAAGAGCTCTGGAGGAACGCCTTAGTCGCCCCACTGACGAACCATTTCGGCGCCGTTCCTGGCATAGTCTGCGCCGAGTTGTTTATCTCCAATTTCGGCGTGTCCGAATTGTCTTCCTCCAAAGTTTAATGATAGTCATAAACCACTCGACCCAGTCGGGTATCTGCAAGGATTCGGGTGGCTCGGCAATTATCGCGTTCAACTTGCGCGCTTCTTTCTGATGGCAGCTCCCTTCGACCATCGTATCGGGGAACGCAACCCACCTCGGCCAGCATATCGCCCCAGCGGCCACCTGAATGTCGTCAATATTAATATCTGTTTGGTCTAGGACGATACGCGCTTGACGCAGCTGGGCTGTGTAACGGTTACTCCTCTTGATACACACAGCTCGCGCCAGTTGCCGTTTTAACTGCTTGCTTTCCTTCCAAAGGTTCCTGGCACTCAGATAGAGACAGGAGTATAGGTTGTCAATCGCTTGCTCAAGCCACACTAGTATCTCTTCAGGTGTGCTGGTGGCAGCCTCGATATCATCAATAAGACAGATTTCGCCAGAGTGTAACATTGTCCGTGTGTGCTCTGTAAACTCCTGCATCTCCTCCTTCGTTTTCTGCCGTGTATTGACAACCTTGATGGGGGTTATATGCTGACGGGTAAAAGCAATCCGCGCCCCACGATCTGTCCGCATGACTACCATTGGCACACCCGCGTGGTCACTCGTTGTAACGCTGTTAATCCATATAGCGCTAGCTGTAATCGCTGTCTCGTGCTCTCCGGAGATGTAAATGTCATCCAGCGTGGACCGAGTACCTTGTCTGGTCCCTCGGTGGCTGAAATGTTTTCTACTATGCCGGAAAACTAACTGTAGGCGGAAATTTACCGGACGATTGTCGAGCTTTACCGGATGAGGTTACATTTTGAGAGGTACGAACAAGTTATTACCTAAGCACAGTGATTACAGGAGCGACAACTACAAGAGCAATTGGTTCGATATCGCCCGTGATAACGCAAGGCGGTATTGTGCAGAATATAGCTATTGTACGTCTTGATAAAACGCCGAACAACGACGTATCTACATTAAACCACCATCCGTCGAATGTGCCTGTGACGGCGATATAATCGACACTGTGGTACTTGAGTCGTGACTACAGATATCAGTTGCATCGAAGAAGATATATATCTACGTCAGTGGCGTCAATCAGGTGAGTTTACTGTGCCATCAAACGCAGCACGGAGACGCTTCAATTATGTATGACTCGGCTGGTTTTGTTAGTGCTGGACTTCGGATCGTAATATAACGTTGGGGGACTACGAGTGGTTAATAAAGACCTCGTTTTTTCATGTTGCGGATTGATCCTTAGTGACAAAGCGACATAAAGCCAGCTCACAAGTATGTTTATGGACGGGTCAACGCAGCTTGATTAAGTCAAGCACTGGCTGAACAAACCGCTCTCAAATAGCTCGGAGAATAGCACCGGGATGGACGTTTGTCTCTCATCCCACAAGCTACTTTGGAGCAGTGGCACCGATGTTAGACCAGAACTGACCAGCGAAGTAATCCCTGAGCTTCATCATCCACGTGACCCAATCTCCTAGGACAATTCCACCGAAAAAGGGCAATTGAGTCACTCCTCCGTTTGGTCCAAGCGGTAAGACTAATGCCTCGGTGCTCATTCCAGTGTACAGTTTGGTGAAACCCAGTTTTTTCTTGCGGATAACCGCAGTTAGCTCGCCCGCTAGAAACTTGCCTTGCTCACCAGCAATGAATGCCATCTTTTGTGACGAGTGGTTGCATACGTCGCCCAGAGCGAACATTTTTGCGTAGCTTGCATCGTCCAGTTGCAGCTGTTCATTCACCTTGACCGCTCCTCGCTCGTCACCAGGTTTGGATTCATATCACGCACAAGCTCTGCGGCAGGGTGGAAGCCGCTACAGAGCAACTGGATGTCCGATTCAATCGCTGTTCCTTGATTTGTATACAAAGTGCGTGTCTCGAACCCGTTTCCGGTCATCCTCTCCGACAACCGCTCACCCAAGATCACTTTGACGCCCAGATCCGCAAGTGACGCGCTCAGCTTCACGTAGAACTTGTCACGGAGATTGCTACCGGAGATCAGCCTCGCGTTGGCTTCGAGCAGCATCACAGATTTGTTGGGGTACTTGGACTTGATCTCAGCTGCTACTTCACAGCCCACAGCACCTCCGCCCACCACCAAGATCCGGTTCGCTGTCTCAATGTGACTACGCACATCCTGGAGCTTGGATTCGTGGTCGGATCGAGCATAGTCATGAATGTCTTGCTTGATGGGCGCAGTGTAAGTGCTTCCCATGGCCAAAACCAAGTTGTCGAAGTGCAGTGAAGTCGTTGACGTACTCTCATTGTCGTTGTTGTCGATTGTATGGTACAAGATCTCATTCGTGGCGGCTGAAATTTTTGTAACGACACCGCGCACGATGCGAACAAACTTGGTGGCGTTCTTGGAAATTGCATTGTCGTACGGGATGAACATCTTGTTCATAAAGCTCGCGTTGGCGTAGGCTCGAGGAGCCCCAACGACGTGATAGAAGTACGCACTCTTCTCCAGAACTACTACGTCCGTCTTGTCGGACTCTGTGAGATTCTTTGCCAATGCCTGCGCGGTGTTGATACCCGCTGGTCCTCCTCCAACAATCACAGTACACGTCATGTTGCTGCTGAGGGATATTGCTTGTACTGGGTGTGTTGTTGACTGCAAATTTGGTTGTGATGTTACAAAGCTGCATAACTTGTATGAGACTGCGTAAAGCATGTAAAAAGTTTGCGTGTACCGATATGTAACTACATGTGCTACTGTACTATTATACTGAAGTTAGCCTAAAAAAGGTGTATTCCATAGCGAAGCAGAGCGAAGCAAGGGAATTGTGTTTTCCACACCAGTTTTTTTTAGTACCGGTATACCGAAACGGTACCGGTATACACTGCTCCTGCTTGTTGCTGACCACACGTGGCGAGCTCTCTCACTTCGTATTTGGAGAACAAGCAGCAAGCAGTCAAGAAATACCCGCCTCTCCTCGTCCCTTTTTGGATCGAGCTGATGGTCAATGCATAAGCTCTCATTAATGTATTTGTTCGTTTGACCCCCAACGATTGTGGAAAGGTAAAAAAATACAGTAGCAGGAAAAAGTTGTAGGCTTCCTTCAGGCATGTTATGATTACGAATCAGCGAAATGAATACAGAAGTCCCCGTGAATTAGCGTGGCTTGCACCTCATATACCCCTTTATATCGGATCATATAGATGGAAAGCATTTTTTACTAATCAGAAGTCGCTTTTATTTTCCTATAAAAATTAATAAGACGGCTCCCTACACTCATTGTGGGGGACTTCTGTACTTAGGTGTGCAGTGCATCGTTGGCTAGGTAATCATGCTCGAACAAATCGGAAGGGTAAATCAATCAGGTTTACCGATGAATTAAACGGTGACGTACGCTGGAAATAGATTTTAATCGTAAATTTGTGGTATGCCCAAGCCAGTACAAAAGCTGTTTTGTGAAATCTTTAGCTGATCCTTACAGCTAAGATCGCAATTGGATCATAGAATATGATTTAACTGGGAAAAGGGTCGCTTAAAATCCTGTGCAAACTTGCCGTGTGGGAGTCTAAATAAAAAAAAGTTACTATTGGTGACGTGAAGTCCTGGATAGTGCTGAACGTTTTGCACCTCAGATTGAGGAAGCAGAGCTTCGTTTTCGTTATTCATCTGGAAGGCCAATTTATTTGCCTTGCTGGGGTCGTATGCGCTTCGCTCGCGAAGCATTAGTGCTATCTAAAGTAAGCAAGATCCTTCATCACGGTAGCGTTGGTTTCTTCGGTGATATGCAAAACGGTAGCTACCTACCTACCCGAGTTTCGTAGGGAGTAACTTATCTACACATGAGGTTGTTTTAATGTCCTGCCCAATCTGAGATAAGATTTCACGTTCCCTTACGTATCGCGACAATATTTAAATGAAGAAGTGGTATATTTTCGAGCAGGTTTCCCGAGGGTCTGTGGACGCGGGATCAAAAGTGAGAGCTCACAGTTTGCTGTGAAATTTCTCCTTTAAAAATTACTCAAAGCATAAAGCGAAACTGTTGCAATTTTGCAATAAGTACGCAAAGGCCCTTAAAGCGAAACTGTTGCAATTTTGCAATAAGTACGCAAAGGCCCTTAAAGCAAAACTGTTGCAATTTTGCAATAAGTACGCAAAGGCCCTTATCGACGGTATTGTACCTTAGACATATTGTGACGGGCCCATCGTCACACATCGCCATCGCATCCAATGCGATGGCCAATCAGCTTGTAGAACACATCTACTGGTTGGCGTGGTCCGAGACCACGCCGTTAACTTTCAATACATCTCAGAGTCTAATTTGCCTGCTTCCTCACGCACAGTGTACGTAAGGTAACGGGTTGCTGAAAGCCCGTTACACCTGGTAGCACTTTGTCATCCGTCCAACGCTCACGATGAACGACATGCCGATGTTCGACGCGCCCAAGTTGCCCAACACGTCGCTGGAGCACGACAGCTTCCCCCACCTCTCTTCGCTCGAATGGGAGGCGTTGCACCGCCTCGCTGCTGCGTCCGGCGAGGCTGTCATCCACACGTTGCTCACTGCTGGAACCGAAGCTCAACATCGCCTTGCCGCCCAAGAATTCATGGCGCGTGAACTCGCTGACCTCCGTCAGCGCGTGTCGACTCCCACGCTGTCCAAGAACAGGACTGACATCGTCAAGCTCGATGTCTCCTCTTATAGTGGTGAAGGCGACGGTCGCCTCCACTTGAACAGATGGTTCTGCGAAGTGGACATCGCAGTTGAAGCCCGGCAGCTTTCCACCGAGCTCGCGCGGACTCGCTT
The DNA here is from genome assembly GCF_000142945.1 of Phytophthora infestans T30-4. Classification (NCBI taxonomy): domain Eukaryota; phylum Oomycota; class Peronosporomycetes; order Peronosporales; family Peronosporaceae; genus Phytophthora; species Phytophthora infestans. The sequence goes on from NW_003303745.1 coordinate 976,519, forward strand.
CCTTCTTTCTAAACTGACGGGGAAGGCAAAGGAGTGGGCCCTCGGCAAGCTCGTTGTCAACCCCTCATGCTTTCCCACGATGGCTGCAATGAAATCTGACCTGCGACTCGCGTTCGAGCTGCCCCAATACGAGAGAGTCCAGCGTTCCGCCTTCCTGTCGTTGCAGCAAGGCAAGATGTCCATGCTCGAATATATCCAGCGGGCACGTCACCTCATCTCGTGCATCACGACACATCCGGTTGACATGGCGACCCATGTCCATGTCTTCGTGTCCGGCATGAACACCGGCTACCAACGCTTCTACTTAACGCGGAAGTCCCCATCTACGCTGGAAGAAGCTTTCGCGGTGGCCCTACGCGAAGATTACAGCGTCGCGGCATCTCAAGCTTTCGATTTCAGTCGGGCTCCGGCCTCCGAACCAGAACCAGAGCCGATAGAGATGGATGCCATCCGCCACTTCGATCGTTCTCGGTCGACGACACGTCCACCGCGCTCCCCGACGCGCAGCCAACGTCCGATGAAATGCTTCCGCTGTCGCAAGCCCGGACATCGCGCGGCGGTGTGCCGCGCGCCGGCACCTGTCCTGGCACACGTCACGGTGGAGTCCGAGGTCGCCGTTCCAAAAAACGGCGACAACCAGTAGGTGCGGGGCGCCCTACTGGGAATGGAAGGAGAGATGCATCTCTGGTGGCAGAGCCTCCTCCTAGCCCTCCAGTGCTTCACGCACGACTTTTCGCCACCACTTCCGGCAGCGACTCGAGACTGATTATTCTTAGTCTTCACGTTGACGGCGCCCAGCGCCCGATTCGTGCGTTGCTGGACTTCGGCGCGACGAACAGCTTCGTTCGCGCCGACAGCTTATCGGTGCTGCCGCCAACCACGCGCATCAGCGAAGGTCCAGGCCACATGGTCGTCAAATACGCTGACGGCAAGCCGCGTCGGATGCCCCGGCGCTCGGTCGCCTTCGCGTATGCATTCGACGGGTTCTCCAGCTCGGACAACTTCCTGGTGATCGAGTTGAGCGGTTCATTCGACTGCGTTTTCGGCATTCCGTGGCTAGTGCATCACCAGCCTCACATCGACTGGTTGACCCGAACTGTTCGGCCACGCGATATCGATGTCAACGCAGTACTGGCGTACCTGAGCGGTACGCCCAACCTCTGGCCACACGTTGCTGTCATCGACCCCGACTCCATGACCACCCCTGCACTTGAAGAGAGCGATGGCCCTTCATACGCAGCCAGTGCTCCAGCAACTTGTGCCGGTCCTGAGTCGGAGCCTCAGGGCGTTTCCGATGTGGTCGAGCTGAGTATCCCACATCTTGGTGAGCAGTGGCTCCCACCTCGTGAAGCGGTTGAGCGTGAGCTCCTGCCCGCGGTTGACCAGGGGTTCCCGCGCGCAGTCGAGCTGAAGCTCCCTGGACCTGTGAATATGGTCGACCGATTCTCGGCACCAGTTGTGAGAGGCGGGAGATCTCCCGCGATGTGTTGTGAGATGACATTCTTTTTTAACAGAATGGTGTTCCCGGCGCGGATGACATACCCCGGCGCCCAACCGATCTCGCCATGATCGAGGATGGAGCGTGGGCTCTCATCGCCAGATGTACTCCGTCCTGTTTGTCGTCGTAGTCGCCGTAACCCCCGCCGACCTCGTGCCCCGTCGCAGGACTCCGTCCTGAGCGAGTTCGAGACTATTACAGTCCTTGCTGGACACGCCTCGAACGATCTTCCGCGTCGCCGTGAAGTTGAGGTCGCACGTCCACCGTGCGACGCCGCGGCAATCACAAAGCTCCCCGGTCTCTCTTGGAAACATTTCCTCCGCGACTTAAAGCACGGCGACGTCGAACAAGTATGCTTACTCGTAGCTAGCGACGCCGCGTCCATCGCGACTGTCCACGTCGACACCGATGCCTCAGCGCCGGACCCCCAGACGCGCCCCACGGGCGCCGAACCGAAAACAGCCCGTGAAGCGCGCTACGCTGCACAATCGTTACCGGCCCTCGAAGCTTCCGGTAACCCTGTGGCCCCTCTCGTCCGTAAATTCATCGACATCTTCCCCGACAAGGTTCCGGCGGCCCTTCCGCCGGATCGCGGAGTCCGACACGAGATAGATCTCGTGCCTGGCGCCAAGTACTGTGTCACCAGACAGTGGTCGCTTCCCCGCGACCAAGTCGAGGCGATCGATGCCTTTTTCGAAAGTCGCCGGCAAGCCGGCCACGTTCGCGAGAGCTTGTCACCCCACTCCAGTCCTACGTTCTGTGTGAAGAAAGCGACCGGGGGGTGGAGGATCGTGTACGCCTTCAACAAGCTTAACGACGCCACAATCCCGGCACAAACGCCGATCCCACGAAAGGACATGATTCTTGACTTCATGTCGGGCAGCACCACGTATAGCGCGATTGATCTGATGGACGGATTCTATCAGATCTTGATGCGCGAAGACGACGTGCCGCTGACTGCCGTCAGCACGCCCAGTGGAATGCTGTGGGAATGGCTAGTCTGCCGCAGGGGCTAAAGAACGCCCCCGCCACCTTTAACCGCATGGTGTCCCACTTGCTGCGTCCATATCGTGACTTCGCGCCCAGTTACTTTGACGACATCTTCATTCATAGTCATGCCGACGCCGGCATGACTGACATCGAAGTTCATCTCCAACACCTACGAACGGTGTTCGGAGTGATGCGCGAAAATAAGCTCTACGCCAACCTGAAGAAATGCATCTTCTGCGCCCCCGAGATTCCAGTCCTCGGGAGCTACGTCAGCAAGGACGGTGTCCGTGCTGACCCCGAGAAAGTGGCAGCCATCTGCGCCTGGCCATCTCCTCAAGACGCGAAACAGCTCCGACAGTGGCTCGGCCTCGCGACGTATCTCCATCACTACTCGAAGAACTTCGCGGCGACAGTTCGTCCACTGTCTCAACTACTCAAGACCGATGCCACTTGGACATGGCGTCCAGAACATCAAGCTGCCTTTGACGCGGTTAAAACGAGCTTATCCACCGCGCCCGTCCTGATGCTGCCTGACCACTCCAAGCCATTTCACGTGGTATGCGACGCCAGCGACTTTGCCATTGGTTGCGCCTTGATGCAATTCGACGCAGCAGGGCGCGAACGAGTGGTAAGCTACCAGTCGCGCCAGATGAAACCAGCGGAACGGAATTACCCCGTACACGACAAAGAGCTACTGGCCATGCGCTATGCGCTGCTCAAGTTCCGAGTTTACCTCTTAAGCGAACGGACCTTCGTCGTGTACACCGACCACGCGTCGTTGCGAACCGCAACGAAGAGTCCGCATCTGTCCCAGCGCATGGCACGCTGGCTCTCCCTTTTCTCCGAATACAACTTTGTTGTTCACTACAAGCCGGGCAAGACGAACATTCTTGCCGATGCTCTCTCGCGTCGGCCAGATTACGCTCAACTTGGCCGCCACGCGATTGGGGACGAAGACGACGACGAGTGCGCCGTGTGTTCTGCTGAAGATGTCACTGCGATGGAAGTCGCAGCGACCAGTTCGTTGCGCGACGCGATCTTGGCCGCGTACGCGTCGGACGCGGCGTGCTCCGAGCTGATCTCGTTCCTACATGATCCGTCGGAGCCAGCGCGGCGCCGACTGTCCCCGCGGGCCCGATCCCGCGTGAGCCGCTTCCGCTTACACGAAGGTTTGCTGACTTACAGTGTGGACAACGAAGACTCACCACGCATCGTCGTCCCGCTGGACGACGATCTTCGCGCCCGATTGATTCACGAGTTTCACGATTCTCCCAGTGGTGGCCATCTTGGACGCGAAAAGACCTTCGCGTCCCTCTCTCGCGATTACTACTGGCCGCACATGTACAAGTGGGTGCGTAAGTGGGTTCGCTCATGCGAAGCGTGCCAGCGCGTGAAGCCTTCCCCGTCGAAGCAAGCACCGCTTCGACCCCTCCAGGTGGCCTCGGAGCCGTGGTCCTCCGTCAGTATGGATTTCGCTTTCGGCCTTCCCCGCGACGCCCAAGGTCGCACTGGCATACTCGTCTTCGTCGATCGATTCAGCAAGATGGTCCATCTTGCTCCAGTCGCCGCTACTGTCACCGCCAAGCAGTCTGCGGCGACGTTTCTGGATCTTGTTTATCGCCATCACGGCTTGCCAACATCGATCGTTTCCGATCGCGATCCCCGCTTCACCTCAGCTTTCTGGTCAGAGATCTTCCGGCTTGTAGGGACGCGGTTAAAGATGTCCACCGCGTCGCATCCGGAAACGGACGGCCAGACGGAGCGTGCGAACAGGGTCGTTGAGGACGTGTTGCGGAGCTTCGCCACGTCATTCACGTCCTGGAGCTCGTTCCTTCCCATGGTCGAGTTCGCTATCAACAATGCGGTTCACGCATCGACGGGGCTCACTCCATTCTACGTGAACTACGGACGCCATCCCGCGTCCCTGCCCTCCTCGGCATGGATCGTCGGTCCCCTGTCGAATCGGACGCGGTCACGCCCGCGCCAGTACCCCCACCGAACGAGACGGACGCCTCCGATGTGCCCCATCAGCGCTTCCCACTGACGATAGTCGTGAGCAAGCTCACGACGTCACCTCCGCGATTTTGAATGCTGTCACCACCCGGCGTGGAGCCGCATCTGCCGCGCCAAGTGTGCGCACGCGTGGTGCCACGGAGGCAACACCATCTTCACTGACCACCTGGACGTCCAAACGCTGATTAACCCGCGTCAGCATCGCCGCGCAGTTGAGTACCATGCCACGACAGGCTCGGCCGCTTCACCCGAGCCTCCGCCCGCAAACTTTAATCCGAACCCTGAATCGCTACCGCGTGATGCCGCGACCGCTCTTGCATTCGTCCAACGACGCGAGTCGGTAATCCGCTATGTGCGCGACGCCATCGCTATGGCGGTGGATCGCCAGAAGGAGAACGCAGACAGGCGTGGTCGCAAGAATCTCGCGACGTTTGCAGTAGGCGATCGTGTTTTGCTATCCACCGACGGCATTACACCCACTTCTGTAACGAACTTGGGCGCCAACAAGCTGGCGCCGCGATATATCGGACCGTTCGAGATATTGAAGGTATTAGGTGACGCGTATACACTTCGACTACCTACAGCACTACGCCTCCACCCTACCTTCTACGTTGGTCGCCTCCGCCGCTATCACCCTTCGTCTATCCCCAGCGACGCGGATGGTTCCCCGCGTCCGGACTTCGGCGATCATCCCGAGGCTCGTCCTGACGTCGCACGCGATGGCGCAGCTCTTGATTCTCCCGCTCCAGATACTCCACACGCTGAAGCAACCGATCCAGACGCTGCGCGGTCGCAGCGTCTTCCCGCCGTCCGCGGTCCACCCTTTCAGCGTGGAGGGTTCCCGTCCCTCTTTGTCGAATAGCGCCGGTTAATCTGTGTTCATTTTCGTGGGACAGTATTCTGGGAACACGAGGACCCTCGTGTCTGCGGCACCCCATCCTTGCTCATACGAGTCACGGCGCTGATCGCCGTGACGCTGCCATCCTTCCGCTCCGGCGCTACCTCGTTCGGTGGCTCAGCCCCATGAAGGATAGTTGGGAGCCTCGCGCCATCCTTCTCGCCGACGTTCCGGACTGCGTGGCGGAGTACGAGGCTGGTCTCGTACCGGCGGCCGATCGTCACCGTGCCCGCGCCGGCGCGGGCGCCTAGCCTCGTCGAGGGCCCTCAAGTAACGTCCTATCACACCACGCTCCACTTCGGTAATTGCAGCAGCTTCAAGAACACGATCCCATTCTGCGTCGTCGGGTCGTGAGACACCCCGGTCGCGACAGCGCTGACACCCATCTTCTCGGTGTGCGGTACAGCACCGGCGGCCTTGGTCACTGGCCAACCTGCAAACTTGAGCGGCCAGCGCGCTGACGGACAGCCGCGAGTGCGCCGCCTCGACGACGAGCTCGCGGCGCTCGAACGCCTCGCCTCCTTCCTTATTCCAGCGGAGCACGAACGAAGTCCACGCTCGATCCAGGGACTGGAGTGTCACGGCGGCTGTCGCCGTGACGGGTTTGCCTCTTGTCGCGCGGAACCTCTCAAACAGCCGTCTCATCTCGTCATCACTGCGGGCGTTCACGAAGGCGCTGCAGTCGTGCAGCGCCCACCTCTCCAGCGCCTCCGCGTACGTGGTCGAGTCGTCGTCTCGCTCGCTCATCGATACCCAGTTCGTCGCGCCGTACAAAAAGGAAAATGCTGCGTGCTTTCTCTCTGAAGTGGGGGATAGTGTGACGGGCCCATCGTCACACATCGCCATCGCATCCAATGCGATGGCCAATCAGCTTGTAGAACACATCTACTGGTTGGCGTGGTCCGAGACCACGCCGTTAACTTTCAATACATCTCAGAGTCTAATTTGCCTGCTTCCTCACGCACAGTGTACGTAAGGTAACGGGTTGCTGAAAGCCCGTTACACATATACAAAGCCGCCAGAACAATTCTGGATTATATCCCACAGTCGCTGATCTAATATGGATGGAGTTTCAATACAACAATACTTCATCCGTAGAGGAGGCTTCATTGACGCGTTTATCCGTAATGGTGGATCAACTTGATTGGTCGCTATACGATTGGACGATATATTTCACCTTCAACTACGCTGTAAAATGTACTGAACAGGTTTTGAGTTATTAATAAGCGTTTTGGCTTCTTCAAGTTTTTGGCAAAATTGTCGTATCATCAATGATAAAATTGCCGCTAGAATAATATGTTGGTTGCCGACCAAAAAAAAGGAAGGAGTGAGTTTTCATGTTTATCGCTCAGTCTAAACTGACCACGTTCCAATCTCTCTACGACTTCATTCCCCACTCTGTATCGGAATCGCTGGTGCAGTAGCCATTGAGATCGACCTAGTGTGTCTAGAAGCTGCCACGAACTGTGCTACCAGACCGCGGCTTAATGTCGATATTTTAAGAGTATAAAATACATGTAAGCGGATACATGTATTGGAAGACATCCAACAGAACTTGATCCGGCTTTTTTAACCACTTAAGTTTACATGTATCGTAAACTGGTTTAGTCACAATATATCTGTTTTGCGTACGTAAACAGGTGATAGCATAACAAAAATCAGTTTGATTACGTTGTTTTGCGTGCATAAAACAAAGTAATCAAAAACAAAGTAATCAAACTAAATTTGTTACGGTATCACCTGCTATACATGTTTCTGTCTGTGTTATGCTTGAGCTTCAACGTCCCGGACGCGTGTTCGTCTGGTCGATAGAACGGCACCTCTAGTTTCAATCGAGTAGACGTTCCGACCCGATGTTTCTCCTCGACGGGAATGAGCTGCTAAGTGTCGATCGAGACAGAGTTTTGGTCACTTGAAGAGCTCACTGTTTTCCCCACGATCTTTGCGTCAGAATGGCAAACAAAGCTTCTGCGGATGTCGGTGGCGCTTGGACATTAATATCTGGTCTGTTGAGGTTAGGGCCCGTCACAGGGACCGCCTCTCCCATCGTGCTCTCTATAAACTAATAACGAAGAGACACGGTATTTTTGACTCTAATAAATAATGTACTAAAATGTCTTGAACATTTTAGTACGATGAATGGTAGCGGCAATTCTAGACTATGTTTCTGAATGCCGCATACTAATTTCTTGTTAGTAGCCCGCTACTTTCTTAAACATTAATCTTACTTCTTCTTTTACTCCTTCCTACCCTGACTTCCTTCTACCTGCGCCCAAGTTACCCGCAACAGGTCATGAGCCCTCAGCAAGCCTCCGGTGACGACTTCCCCCGCCTCTCTGGCGCCAAAAATTTCGACGTGTGGAAGGCCCGAGTCAGTGCGTCACTCGATGGCAAGCATCTGCTCGGTTTCGTCACCAAGAAGGACTACAATGGGGTCAGTGAAGACGAAGATGACGACTCCGACGACGACTTGGCTGAGTCGGACGACGACGACGATCCCTCCAAGCCCAGCTCTCCGGCTGGTATTGACTCGGATGAGGTCGACTTCGAGGACAGCTCGGATGAGCTGCAGCCCCGCGACGACGACGATACTCCATCGTCCAAGAAAACGAAGCGTGCTGATCTACCAGCAGTTCGGCGATTTGCGGAACGCCACGTCAGCCGTGATCGGGAGCAAGTTACGCGGCGTAAGACGTCTCTACCATCTGCTCGTCACCTTCGCCGTATGGAGGCACAAACCAAGGCGTTCCTGATGAAGACGATGGATGATACTCATATCCGTCTTGTCAAGAATCTGTCAACGGCCTTCGACATCTTCCAGGCCATCTGTACCAAGTATGAGGGTGCGGCCTTTCATGGCGACCCCTACTTCATCCAGCATTTCCTTATGGAGATCAAGTACGAAGAAGGTGGTGATCTGACTAGCTTCTTCCTTGAGCTGGAAAACGCGATGAAAGCCGCGTCTGAAGCAACTGAGTCTCCCTTGACTGACGGGCAGAAATCACTGTACCTGTTCCACTCGATGCCGAAGACTTGGAAGGACGATCTCCGAGTTTGGAAAGGTGTGCGGAAGTATATCCCGTATGACGAACTCAAGATGAGTATTGAGACCAAGGTTCGCGAAATCCAGGCTCAAGAACGTTACAGCCATATCAAAGGGACACCTGAGAGTCAATCAACTCAGGCTGAACGGGCTCTCATTGCTCCTTCTCAGGATTCTGCGTTGGCAGCTCAAGCGACCGTCCCTATTGATGTCTGCAGCTACTGTCAGAAACCACGTCACAACATCCGTCAGTGCCGTGCTCTACAGAAGGACTTACGTGATGGCTGCGTTAAGGCTGGCACTGTTCTCCCTGCTAACTTTGAGCTACGTGGACCTAACAACTACCGGTCGCATCCTTACAACAACAACAACAGCAACCAAGGGCGATCTGGGGGTGGTGGGTCATGGCATCAAGTTGGCCGAGGTGGTCGTGGCGGTGGTCGTGGCGGTGGTCGTGGCCGCGGTAACTATGGTGGCAATCGCAACAACAACAACGGCAACAACAACGGCAACAACAACAACAACAACAAATCCTCTCGTCGCGATGAAGGTGCCTACGATCAGTCACGCCGCAAAGAGACCCTAATTGCTGTTGTATCGGATGTGCAAACAGCTCCATCCGCTATTAGCCTCACGGCGCAACCTAGCCAGGACTTTGATTCCAGCTGGACGATCGACTCCGGTTGCAGCAGTCACGTTACTCAACATGAGGACTGGTTCAAGACTAAAACACCTGCAAGCGGAGGCATCACTGTTGGTGGAAAATCGCAGGTCCCCATCGAAGCTATTGGTACTGTGGAGCTTCAGATCACCGACAGCAAGGGCCAACCGCGGACGCTTACGCTGCACGATGTCCTCCTAGCGCCGAAACTACAGTATAACCTGCTGTCGGTCGCTGCCGCTGTCGACGATGACTTCCGTTTTGGCTTCAAGCGTACTCTGTGTACTGTCCAAACCAACCAACGCTTCTCTATCAAGGCGATGAAATCCGCAACGTCGGAGCTCTATCAATTCGAAGCCTCTCCGCTGACAAAGGCCGAAGCTCACGTGGCTACCACAGGTAAGCCAACCCGACTCATGCTATTGCACAAACGTCTTGGCCATCCTAACATCCGTGTTTTGCAGGCACTCACTAAAGACCAAGCTCTTCATGGACTGGATGCACCGGCTGTAGTAAGACCAGATTCTTTCTTTTGCACTGCATGTACTTACGCGAAGTCACACCGCGCTCCTTTCCCATCCAATAGACATGTTGAACGCTCTACTAGCCCCTTGCATAAAATTCACTCTGATATTTGTGGCCCACTTCCCGTCCCTAGTCTTGGCGGATGTCGCTACTTCGTAGTATTCATTGACGACTTCAGTCGCTACATGTTTACCTATACGATGAAGGCACGTAGCGAGCTCTATTCATGCTACACAGACTTTCGCATGAAAGCTTTGAATATTTTCCGAAGTGATATTCATACTCTTGAATATCTCCTGCCACCGCCGGATGTGGACATCCAGGCGTTACAGGCTGACAATTCTAAAGAGTACGAGAAACTGGGACGCATTATCTTCTCTAAATATGGGACGCACGCTCAATTTACCAATGCTTATACACCACAACAGAATGGTGTTGCAGAACGCCGCATGCGCACAATCATGGAACGTGTCCGTGCGCTACTGCTAGATGCCTCGCTACCCAAACAACTGTGGGCAGAATGTGTTTCACATGTTACGACACTCCTCAACATGACACCAAGCGCTAACACACAGGATTGCACACCGTTTGAGTTGTGGTACAATCGAAAACCAACTGTTCAGTATCTGAAAGTGTTTGGCTGTGCTGCGTATGTCCATGTCAACGACATATACAGGGACAAACTTGATCCCAGAGCAAAACTCTGCATCTATCTTGGAATTCCTGAGCACAAGAAAGGATACCGACTCATGGACGTAAAAACCCATAGTGTCGTTTACAGTCGCGACGTGGTTTTCAATGAAATTGACTTTCCTACTGTTGAAAATATTGAGGTCACTTCAGGCCCGCTTCAGCTGCCGGATCACTTAACAGAAGCCCCCATTACTGACGTTGAACTTCCAGCATGTGTTCTTTTGGAAACACCAACCAATCCATCTCAGCCTGAATCTCCGGGTGACTTAGTTGTAGAACCACAACATGCATCTGTTACCACTTCGAACCAACTTCCTTCCCTTGGGGAGGCACTGGAACGTGGCGTCTTGACATACTCTTTCGTTACGGAAACACCCTCTCAACCTTCGAGGACAGGTGTAAAACGCCCTAGGTATGAGGAAGAAATCAACCTTAGCCAGTTAAATTCCCGCGAAGACGTTCAGGAAGAGGAAGAACGCATGTCTCTAGTCCTCAGTCTCCTTGCGATTCGCCATGTGCCGGAACCAAAAACATATTACGGGGCGATGCGTTCATCGTATGCAGACAAATGGCATGCAGCTGCTGACTCGGAATACCAGTCACTAATGAAAAACCAGACGTGGATCCTGGTAACTCCTCCCAAAAACCGCAAAGTACTCCAAAATCGGTGGGTCTTTGTTGTTAAATACACTGGCTCTGGAGAAATCGATCGCTTTAAAGCACGGTTAGTTATCAAAGGTTTCTTACAGCAATATGGAGTCGATTACAATGAGATATTTGCCCCTGTCATCCGCATGGAAGTCCTACGCCTACTACTAGTGATTGCAGCTCTGCTTGACTTTGAAATTCACCAGATGGATGTCAAGACAGCGTTTCTCAACGGAACCCTCGACGAGGAAATCTATATGAAACAACCAGAAGGGTTTGTAGTTCCTGGTAAGGAAGACCTCGTTTGCAAGCTCCTCAAAAGCCTTTACGGTCTCAAACAGGCACCCCGTATCTGGTATCACACCTTGTCCACGTTTTTGGAAAGCCTTGGATTCCACAGACTGATTAAAGATCGGTGCGTATTCATGGCGGCTTTCGAAGGCGAGACATGTTACATTGCAGTCTATGTTGATGACTTACTGATCATTGCACCAACTGTCAACCTCGTATGTCAAATCAAATCTGCCTTGAACAAACGTTTCTCCATGACAGATTTAGGGGAGGTGAAGTACATCCTCGGCTGGTCAATCGAACGAAACCGCGATGCACGAACGATATTTATCCACCAACGCAAGTATGCTCGCATAGTGTTAGATCGCTTTAAGAACCTGGTAACATATCCAGTGGCAACTCCATCAGATCGTAATGCCAAGCTAACAAGTCAAATGCAACCAAAGACACAACTTGAAAAAGAAACAATGCAAGACATTCCCTACCGTGAAGTTGTTGGGAGTGTCATGTACCTCATGGTTGGCACAAGACCCGACCTAGCATTCTACATGCGTGATGTCAGCCAATTTCTTGCTAATCCTGGGCAGGAACATTGGAAAGCAGTGATTAGAGGGCTGAACTATCTCTCTGGTACAGAGGATCTTGGTCTACTACTAGGAGGATCACAAACGGTTAACACAGAAAATCTTGCAGATCACCTCACGGCTTACACCGACTCAGACTATGCTAACTGTCCTGACAGTAGGCACTCTGTAGGTGGCTACATCACTATGTTAGGCCAAAGTCCTATATCCTGGCTTTCGAGAAAGCATCACACGGTTGTGCTCTCGACCACAGAAGCTGAATACATTGCATTATGCCACTGCATGCAGGAGCTGATATTCCTGAAGTTACTACTTAAGGAACTCGGTTTCACAACCACGAAAGCAGTCACGATTAAAGAAGACAACGAAAGTTGCATTAAAATCTCAAATAATCCTGAACTACACGGACGATCAAAACACATTGATATTCGATATCACTTTGTACAGGAAAAGGTTGAGAGATGCGAATTTTGTATTGAGTATTGCAACACCAAAGTGATGGTAGCAGACATTTTTACTAAAGCCCTTGATAAGCACCAATTTAGAGACTTAAGAAACAAGTTAGGTATGCGCTCTCTCGCTAAACTTAACAGTTAAACATACTTTAAAATACACGATAAATTAACCATTTTTATATTACCTCACAACTTTTAAAGAGTCACGTGGTAACATGAGTTTTTTTTCCCTTTAAGAACTTTTACATGCAAAGGTTTTCTCGTGTTACTTTTCGATAAGGTTTTTACACTGAAAGTGTTTTTCCCTGGCACACAGCCGCCAAATATACATGTACATTTAATTTTATAATAGAACAAAAGTGAAGGTAAACAAATTAAAAAAATATATTTTGATCTTAATCTAAAAGTGAAACTTTACGAACGAACATCACTCTGTCGATCCACTCACCGTAGTCCTCCAAAGGGCACTGAGACGAATCGTCAAAAACTGCCCTCTGGGCTCCACGGACCTGGAGGACAAATGCATGTCCAACCGCCATAGTATTACAGGCAGCAACCAAGTAAATACCATCTTCTAATGGCAACCGTACTATGGCAGCGACACCTCGGTGTCCAGTACGGTGCCTGTTGTACTCAATATCCTCCAATGATAGCCGAGAACCACCTACATGTAACTGTAAAATAAAAGCTCGAAAAATTGTCCACGGCACTCCACGAGACAGATCTTGCTTTAATTCTGTTGCTCTCGCAAGGAACTCCTGAACATGGGAGTTCCGAACACCAAACGGCTCACCCACTAGCAGCAATGCGTGTTGCAGTGCGAGAAACATGCATGTACCCATCGGGTTGGCACCAGCAACCGATGGGTACAAGTTGCTGACGAACTGAAAGAAGTCGGTTTGCCGACCTCCATCAACCCACTCGTCCACAACCTTTATAGCGGTTTCAAATCCGTCCTCAACTAGCATGGCACGTGGCTCCCATGTGCGTGGTAGCCGGCCATACTTGTGGGTCCTCCACAAAACCCTGTAGAGTAAGCCACCAGTTGTACTCGTTTTTCGGTCCTTCAGGAATGCTACACCCAAGTCTGGGGCACACACGGACGCTCCTTGCGTCGACGTCGCCTTTTGGGTTTGGACCCTCGTATGAACGACAGGCTAAAGGCGGCCGGAGGTTGCCGGGATCGAGTACTGCGGCGAATCTTCGGTACTGTTGATGTCGAAGTCGTTGGCTCAGTGCATGTAGATGTAGTTGAAGTGGGTTGATCTTGAGTTGAAATCGTGCTCGAAGAATTAGCCGTAGCCGTGTCAATAACCGATAGAGAATTCGTAGTCGAAGGTAGCTGCTTTGGGGCAGCCATTGTAATGAGATGCTTGGCGATAGTAGGGTCCATCCGGGCCACCTGCGCCGACCGAGGCATGATCCTCAAAGCTGGCGTTAAATAAATGAGCCTCGAGCCAATCTGCCTGGTCTCCACAAGTATCCTGAATGACGCCGACTGAGCGAGAATGAAGCGTTGCAATACCCAAAGCTGGCTGTTGAAGCACCGAAGTTTGTTGGTGTCGTGGCCTTGACGTGCGTGTCCTTGACGTGCGTGTGGCTGGTGCGGTGACAGTAGAGTGTAAATTGTGATGTGAGACTACGAGATCAGCTCAATGAGCCCCCGAGCTGCTGATTGATCCTATATCGCGCGCCGGACCATAGAATAAGACCTTATGCCGTCCCAGCATCATCTGCGTTTGTCGTCCCTACTATATTCAAGGCTGTCCGTCATGTGGGCCGATTCTGTTGGCATTGAGCTTCTCTAAGTTAACAATACACGCTCCGATAAGATGGCCACTTGTTGTAACTGCTATTAACTTCAATACAAGTGTACTCTCAAAACCTATCACTGTCAAAACTAATTCGTTTTGAACTTTCGAGTCATTTTTCAGTCTGCCACCTGGTGCACAGGTGGTCAAATGGCGATTTGGACTCCACCTCCCCAGAAAACTGCCCTGGCGAGTAGAGTCCAAATCCGGTCTCCGTTTGGCTGTAGGGCCTCTAGGAGCTTCAGAAACGCAAAAAACACGAATTCGTGTAGCCATTTTGTAAATTGACTGAACACTTTTAGCAGGGTTTTCGTAGACCAATCAAAACACGTGTATTATATTATCCAATGACGTTCCCTGATGTCGATCCAGGTAGGCTGTTGAGGTTAGGGCCCGTCACAGGGACCGCCTCTCCCATCGTGCTCTCTATAAACTAATAATGAAGAGACACGGTATTTTTGACTCTAATAAATAATGTACTAAAATGTCTTGAACATTTTAGTACGATGAATTGTAGCGGCAATTCTAGACTATGTTTCTGAATGCCGCATACTAATTTCTTGTTAGTAGCCCGCTACTTTCTTAAACATTAATCTTACTTCTTCTTTTACTCCTTCCTACCCTGACTTCCTTCTACCTGCGCCCAAGTTACCCGCAACATGGTCGTACCATGGTCGTACTCGTTGACCTCTCGCTTGAATTAAATTCTGCTACCGGTATCTCACTTAAGCTTTTCCCAAAGCAGTACCGATTTGCCGCAATCGTGCAGTACCGATCATATGAACTACAAAACGGATAGGAATATAAATGCGCTATTTGCTATAGTAAGCGTCGCCTCTCTTTCCCTCCGCAATGCCCTGGTACCTTCATCGGTGTCTGATTGTGGAAATAATTGTGAGCAGCTCTATTGGCTTTCAGTGCAACCGGACACTTTTTCAGGGGGGAATTGACTCAGGAGCGGAATAAATATGATACTGTATAAAATAGTAGTACTTTACAATTAATGTTCATATTTCAATAGTTCATAATACTCAGGCCCGGCAGATACCAACAGAACTACCAGGGTCAAATGCGTGTGTGTATCACCAACTATCCTACGTAGTCAGATCTAGTCCTTTGCCAGGTCAAGATGGTGCTACTCCACTTCAAAGTGGTGAAGTAACTAAACTTTTATAAAAAAATATTTTTAGTTTTTACATTAGAATTTATGTCACTTCACAAATATGTCGAGTAAACGCACTCCGTACTTCAAAGTGGTTCATTCGCAGTTCAAAGCGGATCAACCCTCCTGAGCGTGTGCGCGAGCACTTCATTGCCATTCCTTGCTCTCTCTTATCAATCTTTTCCCAAGCCCTCAGCCAAGCCAAGCCTCTACCTACCCCAAGATGCCCAGAGCTCCGCACCTCGCATTTGCCAGAGCTCGTGTCCTCGACTGCCTCCGTGTCGGCGGTGACTGGACGCTTGTGGCCGCCCACAACGGAATCCCCGCCACCACAGCACGTCGAATTGTGGAAGCAAGCGGAAGCACACGTCGCTGAACGAGCCGACTTGGTACTTGTACGGCTGGCTCCGTACTCTACAATATGTAACCCCATTCAAGGTACGCAGTATACTGTATTACAATATTGTTTTAATTGGCATACTAACCGACTTTTGAACTGGTGCTACACGGTGTTTTACATGTACAGTAGTGTTTTTAAGGCCAAGATCAAGGCCGACCTTGCCTTGCCCCGTAAAGGGCTGGTTGTGGAGCATCCTCGCGGGACAGTTGCGGCTGCTCGGATGGAGAAACTGGAGCGCGCGGCGAGACGCCGCATCGGATGTATCGACACGCACCTTGCTAACAGGTTGACACTGCATTGCCAGCATTCCGTTGCTGCCGCGGAGCGCATGGAAGACATGCAGTACGGCACCTAGCTGCAGCTCAACCTGAGGGGACCACTTTGCTCTGCGTTTTCGCCACTTTAAATTTCCTTTTTTAGTACTACTTTTTCGTAATCAAATTTTTGTTTTCATTTTTTTAAAAGTCCGGTTTGAAGTGGAGTAGCACCATCTTGACCTGGCAAAGGTGTAGTCAACCAAGGTGTCAAATAGTCCAGGTCATCGATTGAGGACAATCACTTGTGCGTACAGTACGTATTATCGTTGAAATACGTAATCGACAGTGCCAAGTATCAAGTCTTAGAAATGCAACGACCAGAAGGTAATAACTAGAGCTGTTAACATTTTACAAAAGCTATTAACGTAAAAAACGTTAGCCCAAACCTTATTCACATCGTAACTTTGTCAAGTTAAAATGTGGTCCACATACCACTCCGTTACTGCGTCGGAGCACGAATCGCCGTTAAGTGTCGCCATCATCGACACGAACGTTGCACAAGGCGAGAAGTTCTGTGTCCGTTCTCGCCGAGAGCGGAAATTTTTCCTGCGTCCGTGTGCTGAGTACATGCAATAAGCGTCCATGTATTTCATTTTTAGTGAAGCGCTAGATATTGACTTATTATTGACAACAGTAATAAAGTAGCTGCAGCGTTTGCTCATTGTAGCCCAAAAAAAGTTGCATCGTGTAACACGATTCGTGTTATGCCAGGTATAATGAACGTGGATATTGAACGATGTTGAAGTGGTGTATTCCAAATACATATACTTGAAAGCCAAGTGAACACGTACTCAGCCCATGTCTCTAGCACGTGTTAGAAGTGTGCAAATTGGATCAAGCTTTGACACGCTTTCGTCTTGCCGACCCGAAATCTTCTGCTCATATTTTGTTGGCCAACTCCTCAAATTGTTCCCCACCCTGCTCTAAAGCCCCCCATGAGTCATTAAATGGAGTACCCCTGGGGTACTGTTATTCAAGCACGAGTGATGCAGTCTCATCATCAAGTGAACATAATTCATCACTTAAAGCTTGGGTGTCCACATTTTGGCGGTTTCTCCGTTATGTAGCCGCTTCGCCATCATTAGTGGAGACTTTTAAAAGCTCCACTACCCAACCTTGCGGAAGCCTCAGCGATGCCTCTCTACGTAGCGGTCTCGCCGACGTTTGCCACGCAGGGGGGGGGGGTCGCTGGATGAGCTGGTGAACTCGACGTTCTATGCTGAGTCCATGATCAAAGACACTGGAACGGGCGTCACCAAGCACGCGACGACCCTTGGCCGCTTCGAAAAGGTCTTCGTCTTCATGGTAGACCCCAATTCTTTGCCCGGAGCGTCGCTCTACAGTTTCTTCATTGCATGTGCAGCCTTCACCAGTTGCTTCATCCTATTCCTACAAACGCTGGCCGGTCCGAACCACCATAATTTTGAGCCTGAGTACCCGAAACTTCCCAACGTGAGCGGCTACTATGACGCAGACTTGGTCTTTACAATCATTTTCGCCCCGGAACTACTCGTTCGCCTCGTCATTTGGCCATCTATGTGGCGCGAACATGAATACCTCACCGAGCGACGTCTGAAGCCATTTCTGCGCGACTTTTTTCAACTGGCTCGATGTCGCTGCCATCGTCCCATTCTACACCGACCTCATCTTCGTACTCCGACGAAAGGCAACGTGGCAAGCCGCTGCTTCGCTGTCATGATTATCATGTCTGGTACGCTCTTCTTGTCCATGCCTCTCGCTATTATCGAAACAGGGTTCGATAGCGCTTGGAAGCAGCACGCAGAGAGTGTCAAGAAGCTCCAGCAACTTCAAGCAGGGTGCCTGTGGCAAGGGACTATAATGTCGTGGCTGCTTTCGCTGGCGAGATGATAGCTATCTGGTCCTTGAACTGTTAGGCTGGCGATTGGCTGGTGTTTGGACAGGTGTCGATGGCGTCATCTGGCCATATCTGCTGGGGGCACGACCACCACTAGCATGCAGCTCCGACACAACGTTTAATCGCTCGTGGATGACATCAGGAGTTTGAAGGTGATGGTCACGCTTGCCAGGGACATGGGAAGACATTGGTGTGTATCAGCACGTCGACGTTCGTCCATTTTTCCGATAGCAAATTGGAGACTGACGCACTACACAAATCACAAGATTTTTTCTCAGGGTTTTGTATGTACAACTTCAAGCATTCCTGACGAAGTTTTGCTTAGTAAACAGAGTTTGCGGTTTGTTTGCAAACCTTTCTCTGAGTTAAAGTTGTTAAAGTTTAGCGAGTTTAGACCCCTAAAAAACACTAACAGCTCTATTAATAACGCAGTGGTCTATCGGCTCACAGGTGCGGTGGCGATTGTAAGGCAGTCACTCCTTTAAGAAAAGAAGGACATGTGGCCGACAGACGAAAGTTCTTTGGACTGGTGTGTCTATGGCCTTGGTCGCAAAACACGCTACTCCCAAAACAGTTTTTATTTAAACAACCAGTGCTCAGTTTTGAAACTTTGAAACGCAGTAGATATCCTATTAGTCGCACCCCATTTTCAGCTACCGATAGTACAGACAGGAATGTGGTTCGTTAGAAAAAGCTCTGATATTTAATGTATACAATCCGTGCGCGTAAACCAATAAATATTCTGCGGCGTTGTGCGTGCTTTCGAATACGGGTACCTGTATAAATGAATGCATGTTTATGGAGTCCGGAGCTCTAAGCATGACCTACATAATCCTAAACTAATTATCTCAAATTATTTGAATCATTAGTAATAATGAAGGCTCACCACAACATATGATTGTTTTCGTGTTTTACTCACACATAATCACAG
The DNA here is from genome assembly GCF_000142945.1 of Phytophthora infestans T30-4. Taxonomy (NCBI): domain Eukaryota; phylum Oomycota; class Peronosporomycetes; order Peronosporales; family Peronosporaceae; genus Phytophthora; species Phytophthora infestans. The sequence goes on from NW_003303745.1 coordinate 995,315, forward strand.
CTAAACCTGAGCTCTGTTTTTTCTGCATTTATTTCTGTTTGACATTCAGCAACAAAGTCGACCCCAGCCGCAACGATGTTCCCGCCAAACACCCAGCACTTTCGTGATGACGCAATTGGGTTGGTGAAGCAGCGTGGAGAGCGCCGCTGTGTTGTTCCAGTTGTCTCATCGAACCGAGCTTTAGTTCGTTCTACTAAAACTAACGGAGACTCCGATATGTTCAGCTCGCGAGAGCATCCTGGCTTCTTTTTACCAAGTGGCGAGTCGGACGTAACAATCTTCCGTCCAATGTCAACTTACGATGAATTTTACCGCCCAGCCCCAATGGCACCTCCTGGAGGGCACAAACAACCCGCTAGACGAGAAGAAGAATGGGAAGCGGAGCTAAAAGTAGCAAAAGAGAAACATCGATTGAGTCAACGGCGATACCTACAAAAACAAAAAGATTGTTTTGTACGGCTAGAGAATGGTAACGACCAACTACGCCGAGAGATCAACCGGCTAAGGAGGAAATACCAGGATATCCGACATAGAGTTATACCCAAGGTCACTGTTTGGACGGTGGTAACGGAGTACTTCCAAGTCTTTCGAAATGGGTTTCACGCAGATGGCCGTAAACAGTTTGATTTCGCTCGAACTGGGATGACACCTGACATTACTCACAATTCAGGACGTGGGATTGAGTCTTTGACGACAAACTGGAGACTCCGATCGGGGTGGTTTGAAGATATCGAGCTCGATGCGTTGGACTTAAAGAAAAGTCTGGATGGATCCATTGTAGCAACAACGAACACGAGTTTTACAATAAGCGAGAAGACGCTGCAGAATGTTTTCCCTCTTCTCTATCGCAGGTACGGTGGCGGTTTTGAGAGAGAATCGAGACTTGCGCAAAAGCTGCTTGGAAAACGTATCGTTATGCGTGGAACGACTCGTTTTGAGTGGGATGGCGCTTACGGCCAGTTGACATGTAAATTGGACCAATCCGATCTACTCACGCCCATTCATCGTCTTCTGGGTAACTTAGAGGACGTGTGTTTTGTCTTCAAAAATTCTCTCGCTTGCCGCTGCGATCAGAAGAGCTGCCGATTAAAACTTGGTGTAGACTTTGGCCAAATATGTCCAGACGGTTTGCTAAACACGCTTTTTTCTGCGTACATGGATACCGGCTAAAATGCTACGTGTAGCTTCGTAAATGTACGAGCTCATTCAATATGTACATGTATGCACCTTTTTTAAAGTGAATGTGAGCTTAATGAGAAAGATAAAATAAAACAGTTAGAGACTTATCTGTGAAATCTATGATACAAAAAGGTCCTGTGTTAGCTACTGTCATTACCACCCTGTTTACTTGACTTTTGTATGGTCGTGGGTGGCTAATCCAGTCCCAAAACCACCTCGCTGACCACGTTGCAAGTAGTTGCCCATTTACACAAATTCCGCATATTTTTTCAATCGAAGCAGAAATCTCTAACGTTAAAAAGTAACCGAGCTACGGCCACTAACGTCGGTGGCCGAGTAATAAATGATCTTATCTTTATTAAGCGACAATTTTGCGAAATCTAAAACAAATACAGTATTTTGCTTCAATAAATAAGTCCTAATATGAATAAAATTGTCAAGGTATTGGCGCAATAGAGGTTTCCAAATATACATTTGAAGAAGGCAATGAAAGTATAGTGTCAAAAATTATGAGGTTTTGGAGCTTCCTTATTGAGGCAAAATACTGTAGCTTTAAAGATTTTCCTTGCGATCCCGTAGGCAAAATTCTTGACGTCATCTGGTGGTATCAATATGGTTTGAAATTTGCAGCTGGCAAGTCGGAAATGGTCGATGTACTGTTAGATCACCGAAATCACTGGCGTGTAGCTTCCACAATCCAAATAAAAAAACAAGTAGTTATAATAACATGAATGGCGAAAAAGAATCCGCTGTTACGACATAGGTACCATACGCACTGCATACCTTACGCCCTCTATCCTAACTACTCCGGAAACTAGAACCGCACAATAAGCTATATCTGGGAAAATCACAAGGATACATAATTCCTTAGGTGCCCACTCTCTCAATCCGCAATCTCATTAATCTACCAAGATCGCCGATCAGCTGGGTATGCGTTGATACATCACAAACAAGTCGTTGAAATTCATCTTCGGCGCGCTGTCGCCCTTCTAGCTCTGCAATCGCGACGTTTCTCCATATCTGGGCTGTTGTTGGATTCGGACCAGCTGTTGTGTTGATCCTTTCCCTCAATTGCTCTAGCTCCATGGACAGCTTTCTCACTTCTTGAGGCAGGCTATTCCTTTCTTCCGTTAAACGTTGCCGGTATACTTGACGCCGCTTACTCTCTTTTGCTCGACGAGCGCTTCGACTTAGACAGTCACGGTCAGAGAAGCAACTGCTAGATTGACTATCGCCTGATTCCGTCAGGGAATCCACAAACCCCGGGGCAGTGTCAAGCTCACTCCAGCGCTGTTCGGATTCATCGTAGACAACGTTTATAGGACTGTTTTCCAAGAAGGCGTCCAAGTCCTGGAGGAATGTCTTATCGGGGTCCATTGCTGCTTTTCTTAGCATTTTGAATAATGGCTGTTGGTGTAGCGATCGTACGCTGTACTGACAGTGTCCGTCTGACACTGAGCACGTATAGGCCAGGGGATTCCTTTGTCAGTGACGTCGACAGAGTAGGGGTTAAAAAATGGTAAAGGTTAGGTACACTGTATTTACACTAACCTACATGTCCTGGGCAGATTACGACTTGCGTTCCCTACAGTTTCGTCATCACGATTTGTCATCCTCAAACTACGATTTATTTGTAGCCAGTGAATACAATCCACTCATGCGATGATAATAGCTAGATGTGACGTCCGGGGGAGCTAATGACAAAATATTATTGAGTTCATATAGTTTTCAAAGCCGATCTCAGTCGGATTACATGCAGTATCCAGGCTGTGGCAGGTATACAGCCATTTACGAGCACTGCTGTACCACGTTACAGTGTTTCAATACGTTCCAGAGCACACACTATGGAACGTTTTAAAAGCACTAGTGCAAGACTAGAAGTACAATAAATGGATGAGCATGTACTCACCGATATGCCAGCTGTTGTCCTCAGAAGATCATGTTGATGGAGGTCATAGCCTCAAGCCTGGCCTACGTAATCTTCAATAAGATTCTGTAATTAACAACCGGTACGGCTGAATTTGCAGCTAAAATAACGGATACGCGTCCGAGTTAAGCTAGCAGAACGATAAGCTAGCTACAACGTCGAGTTACCCGACAACGTAACTTGATGACAGATTTGTCGTGGAGACCGCCACATCAAAACCGTAATCCAGTGTGGCACTTCTGTAAAAAGTTTCATGATGGAAGACGACTTGATCACGCTGGACGAGGCATTGGCTTATCACTGCTTGTGATGATGGAACCCTGGGCGACTCGCTAACCTCGGGTGCTAAAGTACAAGACAGCCTTGGTAACTTGATATCGGTGACGACGGACGATGATCTATTCGGCATAGGACTCCACAGATTGACCTCGATGGTATCGACCACGTTGCCTTTGCGCAACAGCACGAGTCCGACTGAGCCACAGTCCGAATCACCGATAAGGAAGACGAAGCGCGCTCGAAACGCTACAAGCTCCTCAACTATTATACAGCGTCGCAAGAAGGCCGAAATTGAGACTTTGCGTAAGGAGTCAGCAAGGTTGCAAGCGTGCATCACCCACCTGAGCACGAGTGGAGGCCAGAAGAAGCCTCTAGCGATAACCAAACGCGACGAAATTCAATCAGAAAGTCACCGCCATGCGTTCTATCAGTATCGCCAACGCCATCAGTCCGAACAAATGAATCGCAAACTGAAGGAAAAGCTGAAGAGAGAAGAGAGCACTGCATCCAAGTTCGTGTTCTTTTTAAGCGAAATGTGCTAGCTGTAAGTATTTTGAAGTCAGCTAGCCCCCCCCCCCTCCCCTCGTAGATGTGAGATATGAATTAACATAGTGTCACGAAAGTAGCGAGGAAGCGTAGGAGCGTAGACGGCGAGTACGGCGCCGTAGACAGTTGAAGGGGAGGAGAGGAGTTGCTGTTCGAAAGCAAATTGAGAAGTGATTTATCAGTTAGAGTTGGCGGCTGCAAGCTAGTTGCTGCCGCACAACCAGTAGTTCTTGACAACCGGATATTCACGCACGTATCCAGGTCCATCCTAAAACCTATCTTTCTCAAATCCTGATTTTCTCTGTAACTACCAATGAGAGCCTATGAATCCTAATTCTTATCTTGGTCGGAAATTTCGCACAGCGTCCCATAATCACAATTTCCGGCTGGAAGCTTGATTGTTGCAAATCCATGGGATTTTGGACCAATAGGATTGTAGTATGATGTAAAGACACGCAATCTTAAGTTTACGCTGATCAGAATAATCTGACCAGCTGAAATCAAATAATTGACGTGGCTGGTCACTGCCATGTCATTGGCTAGTGACCACCACGTCACATGACCTCCCTTCGAAGAAGAGCCTCTCCTAGAGAAAAGGGTTCTCTTTCTTCTTTGACTTCCAGTAGAGGTCGATGAGTCCGGGAATTTGCGTTAGATTCTCTACGGGCTCCCAAATGGCTTCCTTCTTGGTTTCACCAAGCCACCAGATCTTGTACTGCGGATTTCCCTTGTACTTGCGATGTCCAATGACGGCTTCAACGAGTTGCCCCTCGGCACCATCGGCTAACACAACCTTATTCACATTTTGCCTCCGCTTGTGATCTTTGCGGTACGGCTTCAATAGTGACGTATGGAACACCGGATGCAGCTTCAATCCTTGCGAAAGTCCTAGCTCATACGAGTCTCGAGACACCTTCTTTAGTATCGGGAAAGGTCCAATAAATCTCGGAGCTAACTTCTTCGACTGTGCATACCCCTTGTGGCGGATGTCCATGTTCTTTCCGTCAAGTAACATCATATCACCAGCCTCGAAGTCTTGGACAAGTCTGTTCCTGTCGTAATAGTGTTTCATGCGTTCTTGAGCTTCACTCATACGGTCTTGTGCTACCTTGAGGAAGACCTCTTGCCGGAGTAAGAACTCTTTTGCTGCTTTCTCCAACTTGTTGAATTCCGGATCTAACGAAACCTCGTCGGGCATGTACGGAATATACCCAAGATCCGCTTCAAACGGTGCCATTCCGATCGTCGAATGCACACGTCGATTGTAGGCAAACTCTGCCATATGAAGAAACTCATCCCAATCGCTCTGGGCTGGGTTCACGACTCCACGAAGATAATACCCGATAAAACGGTTCGTCCGTTCCGTTTGTCCATCCGTCTGTGGTCTAAATGCCGATGACAGGTTATGCTGCGTTCCCCTAGCAGATATAACAGCCTGCCAAAACTTGGACGTAAATTTGGAGTCACGACCAGACACAATCGTCTTCGGAAGGCCATGATCTTTTACATAGTTCTTCATGAAGACATGCGCGGTATCTTCTGCGCTATCTGTCGTCTGCGTTGCAATGAACTTTGCACGCTTGGTCAATCGATCTACGATGACCATGATGGCATTACAACCATCCTTGCTGGGAGGTAAGGACACAATGAAATCCATCGAAATGTCGATCCATCTACCTCTTGGTACTTCCAGCGGTTGAAGTAATCCCGGCGGTTTCACTTGTCTCGCCTTGTTGCGCTGACACATTTCACAAGTGTTGCAATAACGCTGGATATACTTCATCATCTTCGGCCAATAATACTTCTCTCGTACTGCGACGTAAGTCTTGTACGATCCAGGATGGCCTGCCGTTACGGCATCGTGGTTCTCGCAAATGACACGGTTTCTCAGATCTTCGTCTTCCGGAATATACAGTCGCGGACTTTCATCTTCACCGGTCTGGTAGTATAAAACACCATCACTGAGCGAGTAATGCGGAACGTTGTCTCCAAGCTTAAGCTTCTTGACAATTCCCTGCAAGTCCTTGTTCCACAAATACATCTTCTTTGCGGACTGTGCCACAGTCACGTTGTTCGCTACCATGGTTGCCACAATCTCACGGTTTTGAGCCGTATCAAGAAGTTCCTGAAGGCTTACTTGCGCAGCCTTATGCTCGAGCTCAGGGTTTCTTGATAATGCGTCTGCGACTACATTGTTTCTCCTGGGATCCACTTGAACATGGGCCGAAACTCCGCGAGTTCATTGAACCACCGCGCAATGCGTCTATTCGCTGTCTTCTGCGTAAGAATCATCTCGATGCTCTTATGATCGGTTTCGACAAGAAAAGGCTTGTCTAGCAGATATACACGCCATGCCTTCAGAGCATGCATGATTGCGAGAAGCTCTTGTTCGCGTACTGGGTACTTCAGCTCTGCAGGTTTCATCTTCCGGCCAGTAAAGGCAATTGGATGTTCCAACTCTCCCTCCTTTTGGAATAAGACTCCCCCAATTGCGAAATTTGAGGCGTCCATTCGAATACCGAAAGGCTTGGTGACATCAGGAAGACGAAGAACCGGTGGTGATGACAAGCGTTTCTTTAGCTCATCAAAACACCGCAGCTGGTCCTCATTGAGTTCGATCGCATCTCTAGAGCGTTTTCCCTTGATACATTCGTGCAAAGGACCTGCAAACTGAGCGAAATCCTTGCAAAATCGAGAAACGTAGACGGTTGTCCCCAGAAAGCTTTCCATTTGCTTCTTTGTCTTGGGAACAGGCCAATCTGTGATAATCTTCACCTTATCGGGGTCCATTCGAACGCCCTTGCGTCCGACAAAGTCACCTAAACATGGGATTTCGTCGACACAAAATCGGCACTTGGACAGCTTGATGTATAGCTTCTGCTCTTCACATCTCCTCAAAACCCTGTCCAACGCGGCAATATGCTCGTCGACATCTTCACTCTTGGTGTACACGTAAATGTCGTCGAAGTAGATCCGCATCACGTCACGTAAATCCCTAAAAACCTTCTGTAACAACCTGTTAAAGGTTCCCGGGCTACCGCTGAGTCCCATGGGCGTGACGAGATATTCAAAAAGACCGTCTGGAGTCGAAAAAGCAGTAAAAGGTATATCTGATTCACGTAGCTTAACGTGGTAGTAACCCCAGAGTAAGTCCATGCACGAGTACCAATAGCTGCCGGCCATCGCATCAAAGGTGTCTTCTTTGCGAGGCATCGGAATAGCCGGTAGAACCGTAGCTAAATTCAACTGACGATAGTCGTGCACAATTCGCCATCCGACTGGTTTCTTCACACAGAAAGTCGGTGCACAAAACGCTGACGTACTCGGTCGAATGATACCAGCTTGAACCATCTCTTTGGTCCATTCCTGTATCGTTTTCTTCTGATCAGGACTTTGGCGCCATTGTTTCACCGAAATAGGCGGAGTATCAGGCTTGAGCAGAATCTCATGCTCAATCCCTTCACGTACTGGGGGTGTCTCATTCGGAAGTTCCGTGCGAAAAACCGTATCCGCATACTTACGTAGCGTATCGTACGCCGGATTGTCCTTGAGAGCATCCCATCCTTGACTCTTGAAGCGTTCCGCCTTCTCCGAGTCATGCGGATTGATAACAAACACCGCTTCGATGTCCTTGTCCCTACGCAACATTTGCTGGAACTGGTTGGACGAAATAACCTTCGTTCGTCCAAACTGGCCGTTGTGGCCATGCTGCCGATAGTAGTTGTAGATCTCACGGCTCTGCGCAATTCTGGCGCGGCGTTGTCTTGCCACCCAACGGGCTGGACGTGTCTTCGGCAGTCTCAGCTTAACAGTCTGCGTGTTCTCCACGTTGATGCGAGGTGCAATCTGTCCAGTACTCCAGTCGATGTCAGGGTTCTGCTCCCGCAGCCACATCATGCCTAAAACTATGTCCTTTCCCTCAGGAACAGGCATGACTTGGAATGTTCCCGTTGTCAAGGGAAATCCTGGTAACTGTAGAGACATCTCTACAGTCCGACGTGGACGATGCACAATCTGATCATAACCGAGATCAACTTGCATCATGTCACCTTCAGTGACATCCAACTCAAGCTTCATCACTAACTCCTCAGTTACGCCGTTCAGGCTACTGCCGTTGTCAATGAATATCGTGACGGGCCTCTCTTGGTCTTCCGTCTTGAATGCTCGAGCTTCAGCCTCTAGGATCGCATACACTGCGCCCTGTATGTACCGGTTTGCTTCCGTACGTTTTGGCTGAGTACAATCTGGAGCAATGTGACCAACCTTGTCACAATTTCTGCACGTAGCTGTCTTTTTCCAATCATCGTTCTTGCCCTTTTTCTTTTCGTAACGCTTGTTGTTCTGCTGTTTCGATTTAGGCGGATGATGCCCCGAGTCCGACGACCCTTTTGATGGCTTCGAAGGTGCTCGAGGAGGTTTCCCGGAGTAGTGCGCAAACTCGAAGTTCGAAGCAATTTCAATGGCTTCTTGTAGCGTTGATGGACTCTCTTCTTTGATCTTCTTTGCTGTTTCTTCACGTAGCCCGTTTTGAAAGAAGAATCGTTTCTCCAACTCACTGATCGTCAATTCTGTCTGTGACAGCAAGTCTTGAAACTTGGAGACATACTCGTGAATAGTCTCGGTCTGTTTGAGACGAAACATTCTCTCGCGAAGATCATACTCGAAGTCCTTTGGGCGAAAGCGCGTGCGCAGCTTTTGCTTAAACAATGACCACGTGGGGTTCACACTCGCTCTCTCACATTCGGCTATAAAAGCGCGATACCAGTTCAACACTGACTTGCCTAAGTTGCTGGAGATTATCGTCACGAAACCTGACGAGTCTGCCTCCATTAACTCACGTCTGCTTGCGTAGTACAGCTCGGTGTCAAAGATCCACAATTCAATGTCTTCACCATACTTTCCTTCATACATCGGAGGGTTCTTCTTCTTCTGCTCACCCCTAGCGGCAACGAGATATTCGAATCTCGCATTAGCTTGTTACATTTGGGCTTGCATTTGCGCTTGCATCTGAGCTTGATACTGCTGTTGCTGCTGCGTAATGTATACGAGCAGCTGCTGCATGGACATGGTCTCAGGTCCAGCCGCATCCTGAGCAGCATCAGTAGCAGGGGAGGCTGACTCAGCCTGTGCGTTGGCACTGGCCCCTTCTCTTGACGCTTGCGATCTTGCATTTGTTCGCATCGTGGGTTGGGTAGCTTCAGCGTCGCTCGGAGCACTAACACGGCTCTGTTGACGAGGACGAGGGTTCGGTGGCGGGCGCTCAGCTGCACGACTCCTTCTTTGAGCCATTACAAGCTGGACTTCTCAGCGCAAGTCTTTTAAGATACCAGAACCCTATACCGAAGTTAAACGAAGCGAAAAAAGGTTCCGATATATAAAGTTCTCCCTAGAATCTACGTTTCTTGTCTACTGAAGTCGTGAATGACGTTCCGGGCGGCTGCGTCCTTAGAATCCGGAATTTCGTTTCGGATCAGGCGGACGAGCTTAAGTTGCTTGACCGTTGTTAGCCACAAGTCCAGACGAAGCTGATCGAGCTGCTTGTGTCGATCAGTCAAGGACTTTGTGCTGTTTACAAACGGATCTTCGGGCTGACGAGTCTTTCGCTTACCCATAAACAAGCACACTGAAACAGATGCAGTCGCAACGGATGTAGATCAAGCACAACCAGTGAGTATCTAATCGAACGTTCGCTCCTTTAAGCTCTGATGCGGGATAAGGATCCACTTAACGTGAAAGCGTTAGACCCAAGACCACCAGAAAGAGTTTCCGATTGTGTGTACCACACTAGTGCGCAACCACACCAGCTAGCCACTGAACGTAACAGTTCGTGCTGAGGCAATACCCTTTGTGATCTAGTGCTTCCCCAACTATGTGGCTGGCACCAATAACCTCAGGACAACTCGCTTCTGGCTATGCCACCACGAGTGCCCTACTTGAATCGAAGCTTGACCAACAAGTGTTACCATGTCACGAAAGTAGCGAGGAAGCGTAGGAGCGTAGACGGCGAGTACGGCGCCGTAGACAGTTGAAGGGGAGGAGAGGAGTTGCTGCTCGAAAGCAAATTGAGAAGCGATTAATCAGTTAGAGTTGGCGGCTGCAAGCTAGTTGCTGCCGCACAACCAGTAGTTCTTGACAACCGGATATTCACGCACGTATCCAGGTCCATCCTAAAACCTATCTTTCTCAAATCCTGATTTTCTCTGTAACTACCAATGAAAGCCTATGAATCCTAATTCTTATCTTGGTCGGAAATTTCGCACAGCGTCCCATAATCACAATTTCCGGCTGGAAGCTTGATTGTTGCAAATCCATGGGATTTTGGACCAATAGGATTGTAGTATGATGTAAAGACACGCAATCTTAAGTTTACGCTGATCAGAATAATCTGACCAGCTGAACTCAAATAATTGACGTGGCTGGTCACTGCCATGCCATTGGCTAGTGACCACCACGTCACACATAGTACCGCTGGGCAGGGTATGGATTTTGTGCGAACGTTAGAGTCACCAAGCTTCGAGGACTCATACTTTTCAAGGCGTCACAACGCCGTGTTAATGGACCAACTAGAAAAGGAAGTTGAGGACGTCTATCGCAAGTTTTACCGAATCTACTCTCCGCAAATGTCCTCCACAAGCCTTCCCAATTCACAGACGTCGTACGAAGAGAAGTGCGAGGCCAATGCCAAGGAATTTGTGACCGCAACGCCGTTAACCTGGCCCATGAGGAACGCATTCGCACATGTTTGGACCTTACTGGACAACAGCTCCGTACGTGCTTCATTCGCTTAATTTGTAACTGTATGACGTCATTCTTTTAAGGTCATGGTGTTTGACCTCTAGGATCGAAGTCGCAAGCCCAACACACTTGAATCCAATGCTAAGCTGACTGTCCCTCTGCGCAATAGCACCGCTTGCCAATTCCACAAACTTCACTTGCTGCGCAAGTATGAAGAACAAGACCGAATCATCGTCATTTGGTCTGACCTCATGCAGATAACGTCGAAGGGTATTCGACTGCGTTCGATCGCCCACGCAGTTCTTGCTCCTTCTGAACCGACCCGTCGAACGCTTGTGTCATGGAGACGTCTCTTAAACTGCATGTGGAGCCAACAAAAGGAGAAATCGTATCCAATGAAGACGTTCGATATGGGCAGGAAGTGGTTCTTCGTGCATACGGCTGGCTTATGAGACTCTTCTGGCAAGAACATCAGCACAGCTTGCTGGAGGTTACATCTCGCTCCCTGTTTGATCAACAATATGAAATTACGTAAGTGACTTGTTTAGGAATTATTGTACTACTGTTTTATAAAAATGATGGAAACACTAAATCTCTGAAAGGGCAACAGATTTAAGATATTATACTTGTGTTTCTAAAACGCTCCATAGATGTACTTTGGAATGTATTGAAACAGTGTAACATGGTACTGTACTACAGAGCTCGAAAATGATTGCATAGCTGCATGTGATCCGACTGAGATCGGCTCTGAAAATTGTTAAATCTGGTCGGGAAATGTAGGTTGATCATCAACATGATAAAGGTACAGTAGGCGTGGCCTTTACCATTTTTAAAGCCCCACGCTATCGACGAGAGCGTTTTCAGTGTCATTGTACCGTACTATCACCCTCAAACGATGCTTTAATTGTAGCCAGTAAATATAACCCACTGTCGTGATGATAATAGCTAGATGTGACGTCCGCGGAATTAATGACAACATATATAGGGATCTACGACTGGTGTAGATTAAGTTCCCAATAGTTTCGTCATCACGGTTTGTTATTACACTAGCAGCCTCTATTCGAAATAGAGTGACAATACCACAACATGAGTTACTTGGAATTTATAAGACGATGGTTTTCCCTTTTAAGGACGAATTGGAAGGAAGGGTGAAAGTCACTCGTGTTCGGCAATGCCAGTGGTTTAAGATCAGCAATTTGCAACGTGGTCGGCGAGGTGGTTTTGGGACTGGGCCGTATTAGATTAGCCACCCAAGACCATAAAAAGTCAAGTAAATCGGATGGTCATTGTTGAAGGAATGATTTGCGCAGAGTTGTTAGGGCAGTACAGAACTGAATGAGGACAAAGGTAGAGAGGATTAGGCGGCCATAGTGAAGAGGAAGTCTTGAGTGTAGAAGGAGAAGACGCTTGTGGTGGACTTGGTAAAAGAAGAAGAGCATGTGGTGGACTCGGTAAAAGAAGAAGTAAGATTAATGTTTAAGAAAGTAGCGGGCTACTAACAAGAAATTAGTATGCGGCATTCAGAAACATAGTCTAGAATTGCCGCTACCATTCATAGTACTAAAATGTTCCAGACATTTTAGTACATTATTTATTAGAGTCAAAAATACCGTGTCTCTTCATTATTAGTTTATAGAGAGCACGATGGAGAGGCGGTCCCTGTGACGGGCCCTAACCTCAACAGCCTCCCTGGATCGACATCAGGGAACGTCATTGGATAATATAATACACGTGTTTTGATTGGTCTACGAAAACCCTGTTAAAAATGTTCAGTCAATTTACAAAATGGCTACACGAATTCGTGTTTTATGCGTTTCTGAAGCTCCTAGAGGCCCTACAGCCAAACGGAGACCGGATTTGGACTCTACTCGCCAGGGCAGTTTTCTGGGGAGGTGGAGTCCAAATCGCCATTTGGCCACTTGTGCACCAGGTGGCATACTGAAAAATGACTCGAAAGTTCAAAACGAATTAGTTTTGACAGTGATAGGTTTTGAGAGTACACTTGTATTGAAGTTAATAGCAGTTACAACAAGTGGCCATCTTATCGGTCGTGTATGTTAACTTAGAGAAGCTCAATGCCATCAGAATCGGCCCACATGACGGACAGCCTTGAATTTAGTAGAGACGACAAACGCAGATGATGCTGGGACGGCATAAGGTCTTATTCTATGGTCCGGCGCGCGGTATAGGATCAATCAGCAGCTCGGGGGCTCATCGAGCTGATCTCGTAGTCTCACATCACAATTTACACTCTACTGTCACCGCACCAGCCACACGCACGTCAAGGACACGCACGTCAAGGCCACGACACCAACAAATTTCGGTGCTTCAACAGCCAGCTTTGGGTATTGCAACGCTTCATTCTCGCTCAGTCGGCGTCATTCAGGATACTTGTGGAGACCAGGCAGATTGGCTCGAGGCTCAGTTATTTAACGCCAGCTTTGAGGATCATGTCTCGGTCGGCGCAGGTGGCCCGGATGGACCCTACTATCGCCGTGCATCTCATTACAATGGCTGCCCCAAAGCAGTTACCTTCGATTACAATTTCTCTATTTGAAATAGTACAGTTATATTTCACTAGATAGTCATCATCACATCGGAGATGCTTACTTCGACAGCCTCCCACATCGAGGAATGTGTATGATGCTCTATCTGTCGGATAGTTACCACAGGTGGCTGTTATAACAGTCCTGTACGTACATGAGCATTTACAAGAAGTAGATCTTGTTTTGATATTGATGATCTTTTTCCTTTGACTTTCATTGTCAGATTTGTCGCCTCATGCTGTTTTGTTTGGCAATAACTGTGCTGATTTCTTGTTTTCATTGTTATTTTGGCTACTCAGGAAAACCTTAGAGGATTAAACCTGTTCACCGTAGTGATTGTTGTTGCTATCGTTTTAGTTATACGAATTTGTAGCAGCTACTTCAGGGAAACCTTTAATTTTAAGGATCAAAACCTGTTCGCTGAATTGTTGCTGTTATCGTTTTAGCTTTACGAATTTGTAGAAGCTACCTCAGGAAAACCTTTAATTTTAAGGATCAAAACCTGTTCGCTCTGTTGTTGGCTACTCAGGAAACCTTCGAGGATACACCTGATCACCGTATTTATCTTTATATATTTTGTGTAAGCGTTTTAGCTTTGTTCATTTCTTAAACTGCCATTGTTTTGCTCTTTAATATGTGGATATTTCTATACAATGTGTGGTTTGTTTTTTGTTTTTCGCTGCTGAGGTCTTATCGAATTGCCTCCCAGTTTCATGAAATGGTTGATATAGGTGCTGCAGTCATTTTCAATTTGTTCTGACTATTATTATTGAGAGCTTATAGTTTTCAAATATTTTTGAAGAAAGGCTACAGCTTTCAAAGCATAAAAACATCTAACAGTGTCATCGGTAGTGTACGCATCTTGTTTGCAGGCTCTCATCGTTGGGGCTATTTTTCTCCCTAGAGGCTCATGGAGTTGTTTCTCATTTCGAAGATTTTTATTTTGTTTATACTTCGCAAGTGCAAGCAATAGGTTTGTAAACTATCGATTCCATTGAAAATGAAACTAATGCAGTAAAACTATAGTTGCTTTCTGTAGACAGAGGCTTGTGTAGGCTTGTCTTAAAGTCATAAAGTATTGAAGATTTTTTCTTTATGCTGGAAATGTTTGAAACTTTTGCCGCAATAATTTTTTTTTTAAGTTTGGCGAATTGAATGAATTGTTTTGGCGTTGTTGCCTCCCAGTTTCATACATTTCTGGGCGTATTTCTTAACTTGGTTAAATACCAGACACATGTTTGTATGGACAATTGCCCATTTTTATTTTATCTCTTTCTTGTTTTTTTTAAGGTATATTTTTATTTTACAGGTCCAAAATGTAGTGGATTACCTGTTCTCAACAAGCCGTAGATCTGCATTTAGTAGACTGCTGCAGCTTTGCATTAAGCGAGGTTTTAGCTGTGCCATTCCTCCTTGTAGCTCGAGATGCACAATTTTTAAAATGGTATTTCATTAAGTACACATATACTAGTAGTAAATACACAGCTTGTAGCTGGAATAATTTTTGCACAGCTTTATAGCTCGCAAGTGGGGCATTTGGCCTCCCAGTATGGCGTGACACTACAGCAATGCTGCTGGTGCGTGAGGGCGGTATTTAGTTCTTCGCCTTAAATATGTACTACATGTACTTGTACATCATCAAATGCATGTACGTGTATGTGTACGTGTACGTGTATGTGTACGTGTACGCGTACATGTACGTAGAGCACAAGGCACTGTGGCCTTCTAGTACGGCTTTTCAACCAGACAGCGCTATGGCTGGTCTGGCATCATGGCCTCACAACTCGGCAATGGCCGGTGTGGCACGGAATGTATGTGTCTCGTGCGGCGCTACAGCTCCATGGCTGGCGCGGGGGTTTCATGACCTCCCAGCATGGCGAATAACTACGCATGCTGTGCTACAGCACAGTGGCTGGAGCCAAGTTGGCAACGTGGCCTCACGCGAGTTGGTGTCCGTCGGGCGATTTTCTCTCCGATCTCCTTCATGAGCCTTGGGGCTTGGAGGCGCATCGTCTTACCGCTTTCAGCTCGTCAGTACCCTGGCGAAGCGTTGGGCTGATAACCTGTTGAAGGAATGATTTGCGCAGAGTTGTTAGGGCAGTACAGAACTGAATGAGGACAAAGGTAGAGAGGATTAGGCGGCCATAGTGAAGAGGAAGTCTTGAGTGTAGAAGGAGAAGACGCTTGTGGTGGACTTGGTAAAAGAAGAAGAGCATGTGGTGGACTCGGTAAAAGAAGAAGTAAGATTAATGTTTAAGAAAGTAGCGGGCTACTAACAAGAAATTAGTATGCGGCATTCAGAAACATAGTCTAGAATTGCCGCTACCATTCATAGTACTAAAATGTTCCAGACATTTTAGTACATTATTTATTAGAGTCAAAAATACCGTGTCTCTTCATTATTAGTTTATAGAGAGCACGATGGAGAGGCGGTCCCTGTGACGGGCCCTAACCTCAACAGTCATGACAGTAGCTAACACAGACACACATACGACCTTTGTGTATCATAGATTAATACACACAAGTCTCTAACTGCTTTTTATCTTTCTCATTAAGCTCACATTCACTTTAAAAAGGCTGCATACATATTGAATGAGCTCGTACATTTACTAAACTACACAGCATTATTGCTACCTAAAGTAAGCAAGATCCTATAGCGTTGGTTTCTTTGGTGATATACAAAACGGTAGCTACCTACCTACCCGGGTACCGTAGGGAGTAACTTATCTACACATGAGGTTGTTTGAATGTCCCGCCTAATCTGAGATAAGATTTCACGTTCCCTTACGTATCGCGACAATATTTAAATGAAGAAGTAGTATATTTTCGAGCAGGTTTCCCGAGGGTCTGTGCACGCGGGATTAAAAGTGAGAGCTCACAGTTTGCTGTGAAATTTCGCCTTTAATATACTAAGAGTATAAAGAGAAACTGCTGCAGTTTTGCAATAAGTATGCACAGCCCTTATCGCCGGTACAATATTGTGACTTAGAATAATACAAAGTCGCAGTTTAATTCATCAGTAAACTTGATTGCTTTACCCTTCCGATTTGTTCAAGCAAGATTACCTAACCAACGAGTTAATACATGCCGTGGTTCTCTTAAGTATTCATTTAGCCGATTCGTAATCATAACATGCCTGAAGGAAGCCTACCTGCTACTGTATTTATTTACCTTTTTTAGGCTAACTTCAGTATAATAGTACAGTAGCACATGTAGTTACATAGCGGTACACGCAAACTTTTTACATGCTTTACGCAGTCTCATACAAGTTATGCAGCTTTGTAACATCACAACCAAATTTGCAGTCAACAACACACCCAGTACAAGCAATATCCCTCAGCAGCAACATGACGCGTATAGTGATTGTTGGAGGAGGACCAGCGGGTATCAACACCGTGAGGCATTGGCAAAGAATCTCACAGAGTCCGACAAGACGGACGTAGTAGTTCTGGAGAAGAGTGCGTACTTCTATCACGTCGTTGGGGCTCCTCGAGCCTACGTCGACGCGAGCTTTATGAACAAGATGTTCATCCCGTACGACAATGCAATTCCCAAGAACGCCACCAAGTTTGTTCGCATCGTGCGCGGAGTCGTCACAAAAATTTCAGCCGCCACGAATGAGATCTTGTACCATACAATCGACAACAACGACAAGGAGAGTACGTCAACGACTTCACTGCACTTCGACAACTTGGTTTTGGCCATGGGAAGCACTTACACTGCGCCCATCAAGCAAGACATTCATGACTATGCTCGATCCGACCACGAATCCAAGCTCCAGGATGTGCGTAGTCACATTGAGACAGCGAACCGGATCTTGGTGGTGGGCGGAGGTGCTGTGGGCTGTGAAGTAGCAGCTGAGATCAAGTCCAAGTACCCCAACAAATCTGTGATGCTGCTCGAAGCCAACGCGAGGCTGATCTCCGGTAGCAATCTCCGTGACAAGTTCTACGTGAAGCTGAGCGCGTCACTTGCGGATCTGGGCGTCAAAGTGATCTTGGGTGAGCGGTTGTCGGAGAGGATGACCGGAAACGGGTTCGTCGAGACGCATCTTTCGTAGCTGCAAATCTAAGCGAATCTTCGGTCGAATGTCGACATTCGGTTGCTCTGTTGAGCCTTGCCACCTGCACCACAGGGTAGAAGCGATATCAACTCCAGTCAGGCAGCCCCAGCTGATACGCGAACTCTGTCACATTACGCTTGATGCGATTATACGGTCCATGCTTTCGAGGAAATAGCTCTTTCTAAGCGACTGGTTTGACATGTACACGTCACACAATGCTTGCAATCTCAAAAAGCTGGTGAGCAAGGCAAGTTTCTAGCGGGCGAGCTAACTGCGGTTATCCGCAAGAAAAAACTGGGTTTCACCAAACCGTACACTGGAATGAACACTGAGGCTTTGGTCTTACCGCTGGGACCAAACGGAGGAGTGACTCAATTGCCCTTTTTCGGTGGAATTGTCCTAGGAGATTGGTTCACGTGGATGATGAAGTCCAGGGATTACTTCGCTGGCCAGTTCTGGTCTAACATCGGTGCCACTGCTCCAAAGTAGCGTGTGAGATGAGAGACAAGCATCCATCATCTTTTTTAGTACCTTAAAAAAGCATAATGGTTTTGATATGTTCACAGCGAAAATACTAGATTCCTTTTTATCATGAATTGATTCGTGGTTAAAACGAGTAGCTTTACTAAAGCTCATATGATTCGGCTTCAGATAGCCAAGGATACCTTTATAGCTTAGAGACTGTTTGGTAATTTCCGATGGTCGCACATATTTTTTTAAGTTTGTATGATTATTGTTCGTAATAAAGTCCGGTGTGTCCATAGTGCCTTACGCACGAGTACTTAACTGAAAATGGATCTCATCTGAATTTCATTAAGGAAGGGAAAAGGGAGATATTATAGCATTCGATATCATATTTTGGCTGTCTAAATCGCCTATACAATTGGTAGCTCTGCCTTATCACCCGTACTCGGACAGTGACGATTATATCGCCGTCACAGGCACATTCGACGGGTGGTGGTTTAGTATAGATACATCGTTGCTCGGCGTTTTATTACCCCCCCCACGCGAGAGCTTCTGGTTGCGCCCATTTCCCGAAAACCCATACAGGATACTATTAATCTCAAAGATGGAAACACATATTGTAACGGGGTACGTAGCACTAAGTGTACCCTGGTTACATGAAGTGTGACACTTCACACTTCAGGAGTATGACATGTCATACTCCGGGATATTTGGTACAAGGTACCAAGGTCATTCAAAACCAACCATTGGTTTTATGACATTGCATTTCTATAGGTAACTGATAGTTTGTATTAACCTCAAACTTAACCTACCTATAAATATACCCAGTTTACAATCTACCTTATTTAGGTCACTTCGCCCTCTTTAATTAAAGAGGGGACCTGTGAGCTGCCGTTCACTGAGAGTTTGTATACTCTCGGAAGGTAACTTCCTCTAGCGCAAGGTGCTATGTGACCCCGTCACACTTGGTAGCACTTGTAGTCAATCCACGCCATCGCGGGTAGACTACCTGAACCTCCGAAGTTCGTTGCCATGGATAGGAACGACTTCTCCCATATGAACGACTCTCAGTTCGAGTCGGTTCGGAAGATGGCAGGCATCTTCGGGATGGAGGCCCTGCAGAGCCTGGTGGTATCAACACCGGCTGAGCAGCTCGAGCGCGTCAATGCATTCGACGCGTACGAGCAGGGCCTCATCGCGCATGTGCGGGAGAACCTGCAGGCTCCGGCGGCGGGAGCAAACCCGCCTCACCCGAAGCCAATACGGCTGAAGGTAAAGCCGTATGAAGGGAAGGAAGGCGAGAACCTTCACTTCTGGGTCCGAGAAGTAGAGCTCGCGATGGACGCGGCTCTGATCTCGACCGAGCAACTGCGTGTTGCTTTTGCACTCTCCAACCTTAGCGGTCGTGCTAAGAGTTGGGTGTTACACTCGGGAAGCGACATCCCCTGGATGTTTCACATCCTGGGCTCAGCTGTGCGAACAGCTCCGAGCCGCGTTTCCTCCCCGGCGAACTACGAGTACCGCCAGCGTTCGCGCTTCCTCGCGTGTAAACAAGGAAGACGCGAACTGCACGAGTATGTGCAAGAGATACGGGAGCTCACGGCGTCCCTAGTGGGAAACCCACTTAATGAACACATCAAGATGACTGTGTTCATGGACGGCCTTCGAGTGGGCCCCGCACGCACTCAGCTGTTCCGGGTGCAGGCAAGCACCCTTGAAGAGGCGATTCAAGTGGCTCTTCAAGAAGAATACAGCCATCGCCAGGCGCGTACGCCGGCCTCAGCGTGGCCTGGGAGTTCCTTGTCGGCTCCCGGTCGAACAAGCCCCAACGGACCAGTTCCCATGGAACTCGGGTCCGCCGAACAGCGTGACATCCGCTGCTTCGGCTGTGGGAAGATGGGCCACTTCAAGCGCGACTGTCCCGCGGAAAGACTCCGCAGACGGTCCTTCCCCAAGCCCGTCCTCAAGGGTCGCTGGCAGAAGCCAGGATCCCGGGGACAGGGGAACGCAGGGAACCAGTAGGGGCGGGGCGCCCTACTGGGGAAGAACTAAGTCTTCGTGATGGGTGCGCGGGTGGCGCGTACCACGGGGACTTAGCCCCTGAGAGTCTTCGCACTCTCGAATCGGCGAAGAGCAGCGGCGGGTTGCTCGTAGTACACGGATGTGTACGGGGGTACGATCACCCCTTTAGAATCTTGATTGACTCTGGGGCGTCGAAGAATTTCGCACGCCGCCAGACGGTTGCTCGTAACAGCAACAAGTTGTCCGAAGCTTTGCGAGAAAGCAAGGGCAACGGGACGGTGTCAGTGCGACTGGCCGACGGGAAGGTCGTCACTGTTCCCAACGTCCAAGTGGATCTAGCCGTCAAGTTTGAAGACTTTGACAGCCTCGAACAGTTCACTGTTCTCGATATGGATCCATATGATATGATCCTGGGCATGCCCTGGCTTGAGAAGCACGAGCCCTGGATCGACTGGCGAGGCAAGGCAATCGGTGCCAGCCGCCCTGCGCAGTCCGACAGAGCATTGGTGAGTCATGTTCCCACCTCTGTCAGGACCCGGGGCGCCCGCGAGGGCTGCCAGGGTACCAAAGCATCCGGCAGATGCTTGGGAGTCGTCGACGTATATGACGACTCCGAGGATGTTTTGATGGTGGCCGCGCCCAGAAGAGGCGCCGGCCAAGTGGGTAACTTAGGTCCACAGGCGGGTAACTTAGTTCCGCAGACAGCTGCAGCTGTCATGAACACTGAGAACAGCGTGTTCAGAGTGGGTAACAGAGTTCCACTCACGGTCGCCCAGACCATAACTGAAGAGGAAGACGTCGGATACGCTTCCTGTGTGGGTAACACAGTGCCACACGCGGTCGCCCAGACCTTAACTGAAGAGGAAGGCGTTGAACACGCTTCCTGTGTGGGTAACACAGTGCCACACGCGGTCGCCCAGACCTTAACTGAAGAGGAAGGCGTTGTAACACGCTTCCTGTGTGGGTACAACAGTACCACACGAGGCCACGAGTGCCTCGGATGTCGTAGCGACGACATCCCTAGACGTGGGCAGCAAAGCTCCCCGTCACAGAAGCCGTCGGCAAAGACGCCGCCGCCGCCTCAAGTCGGATCCGAACTTCGTTCCGATCGAGCGTCGCTTCAAGCGACTCGGAGTCCAGGGCCCGGGCTCCTCCGACAAGGCCGGTGGAAGAGTGTTATCACATCTTCGATAGCGAGACGGGTTTACCCGTCAAGGCATCTGGTGTCCACTTGGAACCGTTGCCAGAGGTTGCAGAGATACTGAACCTCGAGGAAATGGCGGCTGAGTCTTTCCTGGCCAACCTCAAGGCTGGAGAGATCGCTGAGATGGTACTCATGAGACCTGAGACCACTCAGGAGGAGCTGAACTCCTCCTCTGTCTTGGACGAGAACGTCCTGGAAGAAATGAACAAGCAGCGTCAGGCGCGCTTGGGTTCTGAGATTCTCAAGAACCCCAAGGATCCGGTGTATCCTTTGGTGACGGAGTATGCGGACGTGGTGAATAAACACCCACCGACCCAACTCCCACCGGATCGAGGCGTACGGCACGAGATTGATCTCGTGCCCGGCACAAAGTATTGTGTCACGAGGCAATGGCCTCTCCCGCGCGAACAGTGCGAGGTCATTGATGCCTTCTTCGCCGCGAAAGCGAAGGCAGGCATGGTGCGGGAGTTGCAATCCCTGCACTCGACGCCAACTTTGTGCGTTCGGAAGCCGAACGGAAGGTGGCGTCTGGTTCACGCTTATAACAAGCTGAACAACGCAACAGTGCCGGCCCAAACACCAATCCCACGAAAGGATGTGTTGTTGAACAACATGGCCGGGAGCGTACTATACAGCGCGTTGAATTTGGTAGACAAATACTACCCGATCCTGATGCGAGAGAGCAACATCCCGCTCACCGCGGTGAGCACTCCAAGCGGCATGCTTTGGGAGTGGCCCGTCATCGCGCAGGGCTTGTCTAACGCCCCGGCGACGTTCAACCGCCTGGTGACGCAATTGTTCCGTCCTTTGCGTACCTTCGTACAGACGTACTTTGACAACATATTCTCCATAGCCGTGCCGAGGGAGGCAAGTCGGCCATGGAGGTGCACCTAGGACACCTCCGTCGAGTGCTGGACGTAATGCGAGCAACCAAGCTCTAGCCAACATCGACAAGTGCGTTTTCACGTCACCAGAGATTAAAGTTCTCGGTTGCTTCGTAAGCAACGTGGGCGTTCGGGCTGACCCAGACAAGGTTAAGGCTATAGCAGCATGGCCAACGCCCAGATCCCAGAAGGATCTTCGAAAGTGGCTGGGCTTGGCCAACTACCTTCACAAGTACAGCGCAGGATACGCGGGCTTCGCGAAGCCCTTGTCGAGCCTCCTTCAGAAGGATGTCGACTGGCGCTGGGAGCAGGAGCACCAGGATGCTTTTGACAGCATCAAGGCCAATCTCCAAGCGGCCCCTGTCCTGGCCCTGCCGGACGAGACAAAGCAGTTTAGCGTCGTCTGCGATGCCTCCGATTACGCAATCGGGTGTGCATTGCTGCAGGCCGACACGGCAGGTCAGGAACGAGTCATCTCGTTCCAGTCCAGGCAGCTCAACGCCGCCGAGCGGAACTACCCTGTCCACGACAAGGAGCTCTTGGCAATGAAATATGCCCTTGTGAAGTTCCGTGTTCACCTTCTGGGCTCTACGCCCTTTGTGATCTACACAGACCACGCGTCCTTGAGGACGGCGACTAACTCGCCTCACCTCTCCCAACGGATGGCGAGGTGGCTGTCCTTCTTCGCGGAATATAAATTCCGCGTCGAGTACAAGCCGGGCAAGCTCAACGTGCTTGCGGACGCCCTCTCTAGGCGTCCCGACTATGAGTTGGCCCACATCACGCGGGTGACAACGGATCTATATGATCGGATACGCATGGCGTATCGGGACGATGAGGCTGTCGCGCCTATCGTCAAGTTCCTTAAGGCCGGAACGAGCGCGAAGTCCGACTGGCTCTCGTCGCGACAGCGCTCACGGCTCCACCGATATGAGTTGCAG
The DNA here is from genome assembly GCF_000142945.1 of Phytophthora infestans T30-4. NCBI lineage: Eukaryota > Oomycota > Peronosporomycetes > Peronosporales > Peronosporaceae > Phytophthora > Phytophthora infestans. Next base: position 1,018,106 of record NW_003303745.1, read on the forward strand.
GAGGGCCTCCTCTATTATCGGGTGGAGCCCACTGATCCTCCACGGGTGGTCGTACCCAACGACGAGGATCTGAAGTTCGACATCCTCGCGGAGGCGCATGACGCGCCCTCCAGCGGCCACTTGGGCCGCGAGAAGACCTTTCTGTCGGTCTCTCAGTCCTTCTGGTGGACCCACATGTACAAGTGGGTCGCCCGGTACGTCAAGACATGTGAAACATGTCAGCGGGTTAAACCCCGCAGGACACTCTTCGGCCTCCACTACAGAGCCCTGCCCGTACCGGCTGATTGTTTGAAAGTCGATGAGTCTTTGACTTTCATCTTTGGACTTCCACGCCGACGGGACACGGGCAACACCAGACATTTTTTGTTTGTTCGTGTTGTCGGCCT